>NC_060884.1:32223093-32328093 GCF_014805685.1 Silurus meridionalis | reverse complement strand
ATTTTCAAGTATTCTTTTCACCTCTGGTTGAGGAATAGGTATAACAATGTTATGAGACTCTAACGATCTGTGTTGTTCATTAACTCAGAAATGCATTATGCGATCACCGTAATGTATCTGAGACATGACAGAAGCGCAACAAAAATCAGTTGTCATGATATTCTAATGTCAACATTCAACAAGGAGTTATAGCACAATGTTATAACTTTATGTCGCTTGACTCTAATTTTGAAAACGTGTCCTTATTAGTTCATTAGATCAGTGGTCCCCAACCTTTTTTGTGCCACGGACCGGATTAATGTCAGACAATATTTTCATGGACCGGTCTTTAAGGTGTGGTGGATAAATACAACAAAATAAAATCATATTTTTTAAATATAATAATAAACGTGAATCCACCGTGTTGTTGTTTGTTCATTTTGCTCGCTTGGGGGTTTGAATTTAACGGTAATGTATAATGTGTTAGCGGCCGGAGCCCCTTTAAGAAGGTAGCGGATGGAGGTAAGACATGTGACCGAGGCATCATGACATGCATCAAGAGTGAGTCATAGACAGATGTGGAGGAGAGAATCCGGTCATTTTCCAAAATAAAACATCGTTCAGAATCAGATAATAAATCAAAAGGAAAAAATTTAAATTATGTATACTTTCTGTGCAGCCTGGTAACAATTGACCCACGGACCACTGGGGACCACTGCTTTAGACGATGACACTTGTTGGAAACTGATTTGACACGTGTTCGTGTCACGAAGGGCTTATGCAGCCTTATGAACACCCACGTTAACTAATTTGTTTATCAGATTTTTCTTCCAATGATGTCTTTTTCTGAGAAAATTGAGAAAAAAACGTAACAAAAACCCTCGTAAAAACCTTCAAAGTCTTCCTCACGAGAGCCTATTTCCTTGGTTACCGCTGTGAGCCGCTGTCATGAGTGATGTACAGGCGCACCGTCTGTCCTCTGACCCCACATTACCAGTACATTAACCTTCTCGGAGATGCACCACTTCAGCCCTAAAACCCCTGACCCCGAGTCCCCTCTCTGGACTCCAGGGGGTCCCTGTGTTCCTCTCAGAGCCCAGCATGGCCACTGCATTGTGCTCACTGCCTCTTTGTGCGCGCTTCAGATCCGAAATACTCATCACGGACACCATCAAGCCCCCCCCTCTGGTGTGAACACGTCAGGCTGTGGTTCCTCAGCATGAGATCTTTCTCAGTGGGACACATAGAGAGACAGATCGATAGAGAGTAGAGCTCGAGAGGAGATTGCAGGTACACCTCGTGCCTCCTAGCAGGCGAGCTGCAGCGTCCTGCTGCCGGAAATTAGTCGTTGGCTGGCCTCTCTTTCTGCCGGTGTCAGGCATGGACCCCTGATGAGAGATTTGTTGATATGATAACTCAATTAGTCTTTAGGCTCTGAGACAGGGTGGCGAAGAGCCAGAAGGAGGCCCTGCTCATGCTCCTGTGCCTGCTCCTTAACCTCTCCTCAGGGGATCAGAGTTAGCAGTGTAAATTGGTTAATTAGGCAGGCATTAAATTAAATAGCTTAAGTGTTAAAAGCAGGACAGGTTCAATACTGAGATCGACCTAACACCATTCTCGAATTCTGTCTCCCTTGAGTGTGTTTCATGACGTCTCTGTCTCTTGATGATGTCTCTTCAATATCTTCAATCTTGGCATGGACAGAAGATTTTTGGCAATGCTTTGAAAATGTAATGATAAGTTAACATGTATTTTGTCGCAAGCCAGAAAGTCTTCAGTGGTTTAAATCATCTATCTATCTATCTATCTATCTATCTATCTATCTATCTATCTATCTATCTATCTATCTATCTATCTATCTATCAAGCAAAAGAGCAACTTATATATAACTTATATTGATAGATAGTTACCACTTTCCCTTTCCCAATTTATGTACTGGATTTATTTATTTATTTGTTTATTGCTTTTGTTTTTTGTTTATTCATTTGCATGCTTGATAGACTCTGTTGTTTGTTAATTTATTTATTAAAATACTGGATTAAATATTTATTTGTTTCATTGTTTATTTATTTGTTTATTTGCATGCTTTATGGATTAATTAATTTATTATTTAAATTACGAAATGAATACAAAAATGATATAAAATAAAAAAAAATTCACAAATTAATCAATTTATTTTTCATTTATTTATTTGCATACTTTATGGATTCATGTGCTTATTTATTGAAATGCCAGAAGGAATTATTTGTTTGTTTGCTTGTTTGTTTGTTTATTTGCTGGATGGACATGCAGGTTTTTAGACACTATTCATAGCACATTTCCAAAGGAGTGCACAAACTACTGAACTGGTATCATTTTGTGAATTTTATTCAGAATGTTAGCCTTTTAAAAAATTTTTAGCAATTGAACATCTGTAAACATGACGTTTTGCTAATCGTGCTTATCTTTCATTTATCCTCTATTTTATCAGGTTTATTTCTTGATGTTTTTATTCACAGACACTCTGTTTTCAATATCCTCCTACACCAGACCTTACACACCAGAAATAATTTAATTAATCAATTTGGCCTGTGGATCTCTGGATGCCTCATTGTGCTCGTCATTTGCATCACAAAATATAAGCGGCCGATGTGCTGGAACGTTCGTTTCTTTTCAGTTCAGGAGGCCTGGATGAAATATGCGGCATGGCGTAGGATTCCCCATGACTACTGAATAACAGCTCTCATCAACACTGCTGGATAGGAGATTATGGCTTTCTTCACACCAAAATAAACATCTCAATGAGTCCTGATCACTTAGATTCTGTGGGTAATTTTTGGGTCGTCTGTTGTGTTTAATCCTGGAGAAAAATATCTCATATTCACAGTAATGCACAGATTAGACTGCTTTTACATTACTATTTTATCTTTATTTACTATTTTCATTTATTTATTATTTATTTTTACATTTTGAATAAATATATATACTAATTTACCATGTCATTATGTTATATAATGTGTTTTCCTGATGTTGCACATAAAAACATACAGAGAATAAGAATCTGACATTTCCATGGTTCCATTGTTGGTATTATTATTATTATTATTATTATTATTATTACTTAATCTTATTATTCAAAGTATGAAGTTTTTTCATTCAAACTATAAAAATAACGAAAAAATAATACACAGACACAGACACACACACACACACACACACACACACACACACACACCGTGACATTCATTATACTCATACTATATACTATATCACACTATACTTCCTATATATAAGGGAGATCTCACTAAATACTTGGCATTTTTGCCTATAGAAGCTGTTTTCAATACTGCCTGTAAATGTCCTGCATTCTTTAGTTGTATTCTACTAAAGAGGCTCAGAAATAATTATGTATGCTCATTAAACCATTGCTGAAACAACCAGCCTAATGGTAGCCTTTAACTTCAGCTCTGTACTGTTAATCGTTGTTTATAATGTCATTTATTTGTCTTTTTTTTGTCTAACAATATTACTTTCCATTACATACTTCTACTTTTATGCTAGGGTCTGGCGATACAATTAAAATATTAAACCGATCTTAAAAAGCATCTTAGATATTTTAAAGGTAGTTCCTGAGCGATATGCTTTAGATGATGACATACACTGTGTTTTCCGAGGCGTTGCATCATATCAGAAATGTTCTGTTTGGTGGTTTTCAAAATGTTTGCGGCTACTACGCACACCATAAAATGTTCACTGATCACAATATGATTCTATTGTCACATCACATCGATTTATTTTGTATTAAGACTTCATAATTCATTTGCAGTTCAAGTTGCATTTTTTTTCGTTCTTGTTTTTCTTGTTTATATTTTTCACAGTCACCATTACTGCTTTTGCTGACATCAGAGATAATCCTGCATCAGTATTTCCACCCTGTTACCTTAAACACTGTCATGCTCACGCTTCATACAAGTATTACCTGTAAACACAAAAACACATTCTTCTTCTTCTTCTTCTTCTTTCGGCTGCTCCCATTAGGGGTCGCCACAGCGGATCATCCGTCTCCATACCACCCTGTCCTCTACATCTGCCTCTTTTACACCAACTACCTGCATGTCTTCCCTCACCACATCCATGAACCTCCTTCTTGGCCTTCCTCTTTTCCTCCTACCTGGTGGCTCCATCCTCAGCATTCTTCTACCAATATAATTTATGTCCCTCCTCTGCACATGTCCAAACCATCTCAATCTCGCCTCCCTCACCTTGTCACCAAAACGTCCTACATGCGCTGTCCCTCTAATAAACTCATTTCTAATCTTATCCATCCTCGTCACTCCCAATGAACATCTCAACATCTTCAGCTCTGCTACCTCCAGCTCCACCTCCTGTCTTTTACTCAATGCCACTGTCTCTAATCCATACAACATCGCAGGTCTCACCACAGTCCTATAAACTTTCCCTTTCATTTTGCAGATACCCTACTATCACAAATCACTCCTGTCACTCTTCTCCACCCACTCCACCCTGCCTGCACTCTTTTCTTCACTTCTCTAACACACTCTCCATTACTTTGCACTGTTGACCCCAGGTACCTGAATTCCTCCACCTTCTGAAGCTCTTCTCCCTGCAACCGCACCACTCCACTGCCCTCCCTCTCATTCACACACATGTACTCTGTCTTACTCCTACTGACTTTCATTCCCCTTCTCTCCAGCGCATATCTCCACCTCTCCAGGCTCTTCTCAATCTGCTCCCTACTCTCACAACAAATCACAATATCATCCGCAAACATCATAGTCCAGGGAGACTCCTGTCTGACCTCGTCCATCAACCTGTCCATCACCACTGCAAACAGAAAAGGGCTCAGGGCCGATCCTTGATGCAGTCCAACCTTCACCCCAAACCAGTCTGTCGTACCTACTGCACACTTCACTGCTGTCACACTGTCCTCATACATGTCCTGCACCACCCTCACATACTTCTCTGACACACCTGACTTTCTCATACAATACCACAACTCCTCTCTTGGCACCCTGTCGTAGGCTTTCTCTAAATCCACAAATACACAATGCAATTCCTTCTGTCCTTCTCTATACTTCTCCATCAACATTCTCAAAGCAAATAAGGCATCTGTGGTGCTCTTCCTCGGCATGAAACCATACTGTTGCTCACAGATGGTCACCTCTTCTCTCAACCTGGCTTCCACTACTCTTTCCCATAACTTCATGAAACACAAAAACACATGAACAACATTTTTTTCAAAAAAAAAAAAAAAAAAAAAAAAATATATATATATATATATATATATATATACACACAGTATCTAATCGCTCCCACTAACCATTTAAGTATATTTTCTCAAGGAACAATACTATAGAAATGAATCTTGGATATATTATAGTGTAGTCAATGTGCAGTTTGTGTAGCAGTACAGATTTACTGTCCTCTAAAAATAACTCAACATACAGCCTTTAATGTTTAAATAACTTTATACATATATAAATACATACATACAAAAATATTCAACCCCATGGAATTGATCTGATTCAGTATTCAGTCAGTATTTTCATTGCAAATGTTGCACACGCCTACTCCTTCTCCCCCAAGCTCCATATTAAAATAGAATAAAATATAATTCACCTTTTTTAACTAAAGTGAAAATATGATACTCATCAATCTATCTATCTATCTATCTATCTATCTATCTATCTATCTATCTATCTATCTATCTATCTATCTATCTATCTATCTATCTATCTATCTATCATCTTACTTACAAAAGGCACTATATACATAACTCGTAGTATTGAGCTGTTTGAAGAATGTACATAATTATTAAATACTGATGCTGATTCTGAGTCTTATGGCTTTTGCATTAAATGAAATGTAGTGAACGAGTAAAAAATGTTCTGTAGAGTCCATTAGACATTTATTGTTTCTGACAGAAGAACTTGTATAAGGAGAACAGGAGAGAAGATTTGAAGGTTGAAGTTTTATTCCGGGTAAAAGTACCCAACATGGCAACCATTCCATATTTCAAAAGCATGTAATTCCTTCTGGACTGCGGCTCATTGGGACCGACTTCACCGTTCAACAAGACGATGAGCCGAAGCGTACGTCCGAGCTCTGTAAGCGTTATTTACAGAGCAACACAGACATCAAACAAACAAAAGTCTGGAGTGATATCAATCATGGACTGACCTGCCCAGGCACGGCTCCTAAATCCTGCTGAACTGCTCTGGGATGAACTGGATCACAAGAAAGAAATCTCCAGCTAGTGAAGAACATCTTTGACAAGATTTACAAGAGGTATGGCAAAGTTTTACCGCTGAATGTATGGAGAAATGAAACTGAAAATAAAGTGGAACATCTGGGCATTTACAGATGTGTTTAATCAAAGGAAATCTAAATTACATTACATGACCAAGTTGCATAGATACAATTAAACATACATAAAAGACTAAACAAACTTGACTCTTTCTCTCTGTCTGTCTGTCTGTCTGTCTGTCTGTCTCTCTCTGTCTGTCTGTCTGTCTGTCTGTCTGTCTGTCTGTCTGTCTGTCTGTCTGTCTGTCTGTCTCTCTCTCTCTCTCTCTCTCTATATATATATATATATATATATATATATATATATATACAGTATATATTTCTGGTATGTACATGCCATTGAGTATATAATGCCACATAAGCTTTATGTATATAATGGTCTTTTTAATCAAAAGAAAAAACAAGTATTATATTTAATTCTTTTACTTGTGTTTTTAATGTATTTTTTAACAATATTTTAGTTTCCTGATTTCCTGTTATTTCAGAAAAAAACATCAAATAAATTTGTATAAAATTTATGAAATGAAATTAGTGATTTAATATAATAATAACCATCTGGATAATAATGTATAATTTATTCATGAAAGGGATAAAAGTCTTTTATTTTTCAGTGGATCAGCAGATCCTCCGTCCCCTGCAGGTGTCAGGCACTAAGAGGATTTTATAGTTTACATATTTAAAAACAAAATTATTTCCAAACATTCAAATGTAAACACTTGTCGCACTTTGGAAGCTGAATGACAGTGTGAACATGATATTTTTGATATTATTCATCTTGAGGATGATTTGTGAGTCAGTGATGTAAAATACATTCTCCACCTGGTGATGATTTCTGAAACTTTCATCTCTGGTTTCCTTCACACATTTTTACTCTTGTAATGAATCTTAAGATGGGGAAAAAATAACTACATACATTTGATATGATCATAATTTTTTTGGAATAAATTTAATCGAGTGTGAGAGGGATAAAAGGTGTGTGTCATCAGGTTATGCTGTGGAGTCAGGTGAATAATGCTGGATTCAATTACATGACAATTCACAGATGTAAAAAAAAAGATAAAAAATTTAAAATTAAACATAAAAAGTGGATTAAAAAAAGAAATGTCATGCACTACATGTTGAAAGATTGTGTGAAACCCAGCATTGTCATGTGATGTGAATCATGTTAAAGGTATTTTATACTTGTCATGTTACATTACAGCATAGGGAAATTCTTTCTTTACATACCCCAGCGATGTCAAGAAGCTAAGGTCAGACATGATACAGCACCCCTGGAACACAGAGGGTGAAGGGCCTTGCTGAAGGACCTGAGAGCAGCAGATTGGCGGCACTGGGGATTGAAACCCAAACCTTCCTGTCAGTAACCCAGAGCATTAACCACTGAGCTACAACTTTCCTTTTACCCTTGAGTGACTTTTCTGAAGAAGTGCTTCAATATTAGATAGATAGATAGATAGATAGATAGATAGATAGATAGATAGATAGATAGATAGATAGATAGATAGATAGATAATATAATACATTTTCAATTCGTTAATTTTATCCCTAATGAGCAAGCCAATGATGACAGTGATGAGAAAAAAACTCCCTGAGATGATATAAGGGTCTTTGAGAAGAACCAGGTGAGGAACCATCCTCATCATATTCATTTAATAGAGTTTTGTAATTGTAGTACTGATTACTGTAATATAATCCAACACCATTTTCATGGTTCTTGAATGTCACCGTTTACAGTAACCCCAGTTAGTATGTTATATAATAAAGAGACGTTCCTAAACCGTTTCCAGTGTGTCATTATTGCAGCAACACTGACACCAAGTGGCTGATTAAAGATCCTTCAATGTGTCTCAACTAGTGATGCGAAGATCAGATCATTTCAGTAAATTGGTTATTAGAATTTAGTTCAATTCTTTTTTTATTTGTATAGCGCTTTTTACAATGGACATTTTCTCAAAGTAGCTTTACACAGATAAACAGGTTATAAGGTTCTATAACGAGCCAGTGGCGAATATGGCAAGGAAATGTGATGGTAGGACTCAAAAGGGAACCCATCCTCACCTGGGTGGCACCAAATGTCCATTCATTGCAGTCCCATTGGTTTTTTGTTTGTTTTTTCTTTAGTCATTTAGTTCTTCTGATCAGAAATAAAATAAAATGGTACCTTTTCAATAACCAGATCCTCCAAAACGTATACATACACCTGCTTTGTATCTAGTTCCAATAATGCCAATATGACAATGCAGCTAAATTATGATAAACAGTATGTGTAGCTTCACCTTTCACATCTTCTCGTCCATGTCTTTTGTTCTTTTGTCACGTGACTATCATACTTCTTGTAAGTGAGTCAGGTGATAAAAATTGATGAACGACTCGGTTTAAAAGAGTCGAGCTACTCAATCCGGTTTCCTGTACATAATCTTGCTGAAATGTTAAAGCTATTTTTGACTCAGACTGCTAACAAACTTTTAACTAAAAAAAAACTCAGATAAAACCGACAGATAATATCAATACAAGAAATCAACATACGATGTATTTTTCATCAACAGCACCTCCTAGTGGTCGCACATATTATCTACATAAAACACTATTTAATAACAAGCACAAAAAAAAAAACTAACAGTGGAACATTCAGTCAAGAGTGCTTTCCCACACTCCTTCTTACTCGTAAACTGAATGATCAATTAACTGGTTTTACTCCAGCCATCTTTCTTTTTCAGAAACATGTCAGCAACCATGTTATCAGTGTTGCAATACTTAAAATCTACAACTTCATCAGCAATTTTTCTCTGAATTAATTGGTATGATTATCTGACTGACTATCAGACTGATTATCCTCAAACATCATTGTTGGTCCTGCTTGTGCGACCTTTGATCTGTCATCAATTGTCACATTCAGAATTCTTCTTGAGCTTCACTCGCCAATGCCATGTACTCCGTTTCAGCAGTTGAGAGAGCTGCACATGCCTGTTTCTTGCTTCTACAACTTACGGCTGTTCCACTGATTTGAAAAATGTATCCTGACATAGACTTGCGATCATCCTGGTCTCCAGCTCAATCATGTGAAAAACCAATACAGTCCTTTGGCGTGTCTTTGCTGTATCAAAGGTGCCATTTAAATATCTCGTGACATATTTTACAGCTGAATAATGTTGCTTTGTCAGTTTCGCACAAAATCTTGCAACATTGTTTACTTCGTAAGCAATGTCTGGTCTACAGCATACTGAATTTTTTTTTGATCCACTGCTTCTATTTCATTAGTGTGTTTGACGTTTGAAGTTTCGTGCTGATGTCTACTGGTGTGCTTATTGGCTTTGAGTTTTCCATTCCAAATTTCTCCAACACATTATTTGCATGTGTTGGATTTCTACTTCAAGAAAGTGGGTATTCTTACCTGTCTTTTTTCTGACAGTGTTTTGCAATCATTTGTTTCACTTCCATGATTTGTTTACCACTGAATTTAGCCAAGAAAATGTCGTACACAGCAATAATGAGCAATATACAGCAATAAACAGCAATATACTTCTTCTTTTAGTTCTCCATTTAGAAAGGCTGTTTGCAGCTTTGGTCCATGTTGTACAGCCAGAACAATTATTGTCTCAAATATGTCTCATCATAGTCTGCCCCAAACTTTTGAGCGAACCCGTATGCGATTAAACGGGCTTTGTGCCTTTCAAATGTTTCATCAGCATCAACATTGACCTTGAACACCCATTTACTGACTACTGCTTTTTGACCTTTTGGCAGTTTGACCAGATTCCAAACATCATTTGCATACAGTGACAAAATATATTTTACAGTCTTTGGTTCAGTTGCCTGGTTATTAGAGACTGTCACCCATTCTCCATATTTATCTGGTGGTTTTCTCACTCTTTCTGGTCTTTGAATCTCCAGTAAAGTTGAGTTCACACTGTCTGGTTTTTGACAATCAAGCTCCACATATTGTTTGACGACACCTTCCTTATTTGTGTCAGGCTCCTTCTCAATTGCATATTCGGATTTATTAAATGTCACATCTCGACTGTAGAACACTTTTGCAAGTTTTGAATCATAGAGTTGATAGAGTTGATAGAGTTTGAATCATAGAGTTTTGTTTCTGTCCAATACCCCAGAAAAATGCACTTCTTTGCTGTGGGATCCAGTGTTTTCGCTCATCATTGGGTATTTGTGCACATACAGTGCATTTAAATACAGTGGTTCCCCTGGTTAATTGAACGGCTCGTATATCGAACATTCCGGTTAGCGAACAGTTTTCCGAACAAAATTTGGGTCCGGTGAACGAACAAAGTTCCAGTTATCGAGCGCCACCCACACTGCCCAACCCAGCGCTAGGGAAAGAAACTGCTTCCGCTTCAACCATCGCTGAGTAAGCATCTATCGCATCTTCTGTTTGTAAACAATATTAGTGATATTTAGCGGTAAGTTCAGCAAACATTTTGTTTCTTACTCTTGTAAAGTTGTTAATTTATACTTTTTTACTGAGCCAACACATAAATAATATCCACGGTGCTTTACGGAGGAAGCCCGATTGCGATGAGCTCAATGTGGGCGGGGCATGCATGAGCGAAGGAACAGGGCATTCCCTGAAGCACCGAAGTATAACAGCACCGAAGGGGGAGTGGCAGGGGGATTCCTGACAGTATTAATACGGCTAAAAACAGGAAAAAATTGGTAATTATTGGGTATTGTTGGAGTTCGGAAACGGATTATTTGGTTTTCCATTATTTATTATGGGATAATTAGGTCCGGTTTTCGAACATTTCGGATTTCGAACGGTTTTAAGAGACAAATTAAAGTTCGATAACCAGGGGACCACTGTATATGCCGTGTCAGGATCTTCCGGGAACGTGGTGAGCAATTCCGGATTGGCGGCCATCTTGGCATTTTTTGCCGCGTCTATGTTTTGACCCTGGACTGTTTATTAGACTGTGTTTTTGCCTGTGCCCCATTAAAGCCTGTTTTTTCCTTACTACCTGTGTGCATCCTGCATTCGGTTCCTCCTATCCAGTCCCTCACGCAACCAGTTACATCCAAGTCTCTGACACACATTTGGTTTCTCACCTGTCCAGGCTTCAAAAGGATTCATACCCTTTACAGTTTTTGTTTGACTTCTGTTTCTCAGATACACAGCTGTTGAGAGTGCTTCTGTTCAGGACTTTTGTGGATAGCTTTACATCAGTTAACATTGATCTCACGGTCTTCATCAGTGTTTTCTTCATTTTTTCAGCTACTCCATTTAATTCGGGAGATTTTGACACTGTGTGTTCATGTCGAATGTCATTTTGTAGGAAATTTTTTTAACTCTGATGATATGATCAACCCTTGTCTGTGTATAAGGCTTTCAGCTGTCTTGGATTTTTTCTGCCATTGTATTCCATTCTATAAACTTGAAAAACTGAAACTGAAAAACTTCACCTTTCCACTGAATAACATGCACCCACACATAATGAGTATTTTCATTGAAAGTTTTCAGACACACTTAAGGACTTTGCATCCATTACTGTGCACTAGGTCGAGTGGTTTAACAGTTCTTTTATGATCATGTGAATCGCACTTACTGCGATTATGTTTTTCATAAGCACATGAATCACAAAAGTCTATGTCTTTTGACACATCAAGATCAAAACCATCAAATAGACACTCATTATGCAGCCTGTTTAAATGTTGTGTGTGCCAATGAGGTGGCCATACCGTCTATGCAAGATCTGGTTCTTAGTATCTTTATACACGTTCACATTTTCTATTACATGCATCTGTTCACTTTTTCTACAGTACACATAATAGAGACTGCCATCTTTTGTTGCAGTAGCAATCAGCTTTTGATTTACTTCTGTGATGTAACATGAACTTGACCTATTTTTCCAGACTGTGTTGCTTTCGTCACACTCAGTAAATTGTATCACATGAACATACAACATATTATTCAGCTTATAATACTTTGTCTTATCATCAGTCAGTGTCATTTTTAGCCGATCAATTCCACATCCTGTTGCTTCAACAGAATAATGATCTCCCAATGTAACTTCTTGTGGATACTTTAGGCCATCAAATTCAACAAATTGTTTCTTGTTATTACACATATGACAGGTTGCTCCACAATCCAGATTTGTCAGAAACTATGAATAGTGCATAGCTCACTATCAATCCAATATAATTGTTATGATGCAGGTAGTTGGACTCAAGTGCAGGACGCCAGCAAGGTGTATAGGACTTATATAGCTATTAGTCCTAGTAGAATAAAAAGCAAAAAACCAAAGAGTCCAAAAACATATGACCACAGGCTGAATAATCCACGTATGAAAAAACACAAAACCAAAGTGTCCAAAATCTTACGACCACAGGCTGGATTGTCCACGTAAGAAAAAAACAGAAACAAAGCGTCCGAAAACTTACTAGTACACTACGTGGGGATAGGGCCAAGTGAGAGAACCAGTGGGAGTTTTGAAAAATCAAAAACAAACAAACGTGATAGGTGGAAAAATGCGAATCCTAGAAAAAAGTGGAAGATCCAAAACTGAAACAAAAGAAGCAAAAAACGAGGGGCAGGAATGTCTCAAAAAGAACAGGAAAAATGTGACGTGCAAGTACCCATTAGCGTTCCTCAAGACCGTAGCCTTTCCAGTTCACAAGGTATTGTAAGGCCCTTCCTTGGCATCTTGAGCACAGGAGACGGTGCACAGTGAAGGCGTAAAAACTATATTATTTGGGAGACCATGGATCAAGAGGTATGAAGTGGGCCAACTTGGAAAACCGATTTATTACTGAGAGAATAGTGGTATGGCCAGCTGAGGGGGGTAGATCGGTAAAACAAAACCTAAGGCTATATGGGACCAGGGTTTATGGGGAATGGGAAGTGGATGAAGGAGTCCTGCGAGTGAGTTTCTAGGGCTCTTGTGCTGGGCTCAAATAGGACAGGAATCCACAAACTAGTGAACATCTTCCTTAATAGTGGGCCATGAAAAACATTGCTGCAGGTGGACCAAGGTGCAAGGGGTGGCAGAAAAGTCGAGAGCTGTGGCACCACTGGAGGACCAGAGAACGGAGCTGGTCTGGAACATAGAGTCTTCTCTCTTCTCTCGCAGTGGCTCTGTGCATCTTGCGTTCAATGTCCAAGCGATGGCCTCAGACGGAAACTGACAGAAGAAGGATGTGGCTCGGTTCTTCCCCTCCCTCCTCGTCACGGGAACTATTTTTGGATGGTAGGACAGGGTAAAGCAAAATCGTTAAAAAAATAGCCCCCACCTGGCCTGCCGGGGGATGAGACGATTGGCTGCTCGTAGATACTCCAGGTTGCGGTGGTCCGTCCACACAATGAATGGATGTTTGACGCCCTCCAACCAAAGCTGCCATTCAAGCACCAGCTTGACTGCCAGTAGCTCAAGTCAAGTCAAGTCAAGAGGCTTTTATTGTCATTTCTACTATACACAGTGGTACACAGTACACAGTAAAAACGAGACAACGTTCCTCCAGAACCCTGGTGCTACACTAGACAACATAAAGCTACAACACAACACAAGCTACATAAAGTGCATCGAGTGCAACCTAGTGCAAACAGTGAAGACAAAAAAACAGTACAGACAGACAGTGCAGACAGAAAACACAAGACAACACAAGACAAGACAAAAAACCAATATAGCGCCGACTAGTAAACCTACTGTAAAATCAAATTATACGGTACTGTGCGAGGTGAAATGTAAAATATAAAAACTATAACTGGGAGTAGATATAAACAGAACATACAGAACAAAGTAGTGCAAAAGAACAGCAGCAGTCAAGAGGTGCAAAGACAGCATGTAAACATTATACTATAATCTGGTCAAAGGTGCAAAAACAGCATGTAAACAGTATAATAGTGATAAATGTGCAAAAAAACAGCAGTTAAGGAGTGTAGTACGGTCGAGTATAATACATAATAAATAAATGAATGGTTGTGGAATGGATTGGGATGAGTGTGTGTTAAGTGTTTAGTCCAGGTTGTACAGTTCAGTACACACATTTAGTGAGTGTGTGTATGTGTGTGTCCTGTTTCATTTCTGTGTATTCAGAAGCCTGATGGCTTGGGGAAAGAAACTGTTGCACAGTCTTGATGTGGCGGCCCGAATGCTTCGGATCTGTTTTCCTGATGGCAGGAGTGTAAAGAGTGTGTGTGACGGGTGTGTGTGGTCGTCCACAATGCTGTGTGCTTTGCAGATGCAGCATGTAGTGTAAATGTCCATGATAGAGGGGAGAGAGACTCCGATGATCTTCTCAGCTGTCCTCACTATCCTCTGTAGGGTATTGCGATCCGAGACGGTGCAATTCCCAAACCAGGCAGTGATGCAGCTGTTTAGGATGCTCTCAATGGTCCCCCTGTAGAACATGGACAGGATGGGGGAGAGAGATGAGCTTTCCTCAGCCTTCTCAGAAAGTAGAGACGCTGCTGGGCTTTCTTCGTGAAGTGATCAGATGAGGTTGTCTGCCAGATGAACACCAAGGAATTTGGTGCTCTTGACGATCTTCACTGAGGATCCATCAATAATCAGTGGAGATTGGTCGCTCTGTCCTCTCCTAAAGTCAACAACCATCTCTTTCATTTTTGTCCACGTTCAGAGACAGGTTGTTGGCTCCACACCAGGCAGTTAACCGTTGCATCTCCTCTCTATATGCTGACTCGTCATTCTCGCTGATTAGACCCACCACGGTCGTGTCATCGGCAAACTTGACGATGTGGTTCAAGCTGTACATTGCTACACAGTCGTTAGTCAGCAGAGTGAACAGCAGTGGGCTGAGCAGACAGCCCTGAGGGGCCTCAGTGTTCAGTGTGGTGGTGCTGGAGATGCTGTTCCCGATCCGGACTGACTGGGGTCTCCCAGTCAGGAAGTCCCGGATCCAGTTGCAAAGAGAGGTGTTCAGGACCAGTAGGCTCAACTTCACAATCAGGTGCTGAGGAATGATTGTGTTGAATGCTGAGCTGAAGTCAATAAACAGCATTCGAACATATGAGGCCTTGTTATCCAGGTGGGTGAGGGCCAGCTGGAGGGTTGTGGAGATGGCATCGTCCGTGGAATGGTTTGGATGATACGCAAACTGCATGGGGTCCAGGGAGGGCGGAAGATGTGTCTTAATGTGCCTCATTGAAGCACTTCATCACGATGGGTGTGAGCGCGACGGGACGATAGTCATTGAGGCAGGAGACAGTCGATTTCTTTGGCACAGGAACGATGGTCGTTGTCTTGAGGCACGTGGGAACAACGTTACTGCTCAGGGAGATGTTGAAGATGTCAGTGAAGACATCTGCTAATTGTTCTGCACATTCCCTAAGCACTCTGCCAGGAATGTTGTCAGGACCAGCAGACTTCCGTGGGTTAACTCTGGATAGAGTTTTCCTCACTTCAGCTGTGGTTAGACAGAGCACCTGGTCAGTGGGAGGAGGGATGGTCTTTCTCGCCTTCACGTTGTTCTGTACCTCAAACCGGGCATAGAAGTCGTTCAGCGCATCTGGGAGGGAGGCGTCACGGTCACAAGCAGGTGATGTTGTCTTGTAATTCATGATCGCCTGGATGCCCTGCCACATGCGCCGAGTGTCTCCACTGTCCTGGAAGTGGTTGTGGATTTTCTTCGTGTGTGTGTGCTTCGCCTCTCTGATGGCATGAGACAGTTTGGCCCTTGCTGTTTTTAAGGCCGCCTTGTCCCCTGACCTGAAGGCAGAGTCTCTTTGTTTTAACAGCACACGCACATTTGCAGTCATCCACAGCTTCTGGTTGGAGCGTGTAGTGATGGTCTTGGAGATAGTCACATAATCAACGCACTTGCTGATGTAGCTGGTCACTGTTGACGTGTACTCCTCCAAGTTGATGGAATCGCCGTCGGTTGCAGCCTCTCTAAATATGTCCCAGGCAGTGCACTCAAAATAGTCCTGAAGAGCAGAAGTACCTCCTTCTGGCCAGGTTTTCACCTGTTTCAGAACCGGTTTAGAGCATCTGATGAGCGGTCTGTATGCTGGAATTAACATAACAAAGCAGTGGTCTGAGTATCCGAGATAGGGGCAGGGCTCCGCATGATACGTGCCGGGGATGTTTGTGTAAACAAGAACCAGCGTGTTCGCTCCTCTCGTTGCAAAGTCCACATGCTAATGGAGTTTAGGAAGCACAGTCCTGAGATTCACATGGTTGAAATCTCCGGCGATAATAAACAATCCGTCGGGGTGAGCATTCTGCAGGTTGCTAATAGCACCATAGAGTTCAGACAGTGCCTCCTTAGCATTAGCGCTGGGAGGCATGTACACTCCGACGATGTAAACAGTTGTGAATTCTCGTGGCAGATAAAATGGTCTACATCTAACAGTCACAAACTCCACTAGCGATGAGCAGTAGCATGAAACGAGATCAGAGTTCTTACACCATTCCGTTTTGATATAAACACACACGGCACCACCGCGAGTCTTACCGCACAGAGCTGCGTTTTTGTCGGCTCGAAACACGGTTAGCCTGTCTAGCTGGATGGCGGCTTCCGGAACTCTGACGCTGAGCCACGTCTCCGTGAAAACAAAAGACGCAACAGTCTCTAAACTCTCGCCGTGTGGTTTGCAGGAGTCGGATATAATCCAGTTTATTGTCCAGGGAGCAGACGTTGGAAAGATGAATAGACGGGAGTGCCGGCCGCCTAGGGTTAGCATTTAGCCTAGCATGGACACCCGCCCGCTTGCCGCGCTTCCGCTTCCTCGAACAGCGCTTTCAATGTCCCCTCTCCCGGCCACCGGCATCAGGTAACACAGAGGGCTGGGAGCCTGGTCTTTGTGGCGGAGGTCGCAGCAAGCCGAGGTCGCGAAGGTTGTTGATAATATCATGATGCAGATTATTGGTTGCATGATGCCTGTACTGTAGCAGTGTCTGGTGGTCGTACACATGAACACAGCTGACTCTGGTGTCCATGTATTGTAATAGGTCTGGCTAAATATGGTGAAAGCACCATTTTTGGATCCGGAGAGGCCGCTGCGAGCTACTGCCACGCCGCCATCTTGGATCCGAGCTCGCGGTCCCCGATGGAGTAGTTCTGTTCTGCGGGATTTAGTCGGCTTGAGAAGAAGGCACATTGATGGAGGCAGTTGTCAGTGGCTCCTCTCTGAGACAGGACGGCCCCCAAACCCTTGTCGGAGGCATCAGCCTCAACAATAAATTGCCAGGAAGGGTCAGGCAGAGTAAGGATAGGTGCAGAGGTGAACCGGCTGTTGAGTTCCAGAAAGGCCTGTTCCGCCTCAGGATTCCAAAAGAATGACTGATGAGTGGAGGTGAGTCAGTGTAGGGAGGCAGCGATGGTGCTAAAACTGCAGATGAACTTGTGGTAGAAGTTCGCAAAGCCAAGGAACCTCTGCAGTTGTTTGCTATTTTCAGGTTTGGACCACTCCTCCACGGTGAGGATCCGGGCAGGATCCATCTGCACATTTCCCGCAGATAAGATGAAGCCCAGGAATGATGTGCCGGACACATGAAACTCACATTTCTCTGCCTTCACATACAACTGGCTCCGAAGTAGATTGGTGAGCACAGCGCGTACATGGCAGTGGTGTTCTTCCAGGGAGCGTGAGTAGATTAAAATTTCGTCCAGGTAGACAAGCACAAAAACGAAGTCTGCTGGGGCATTAGTGAGGCCAAACGGCATGATTAAGTACTCATAGTGGCCTGTCTTCCATTCGTCCCCCTACAGATGTGTACGAGGTGGTAAGCCTTGCGGAGGCCTAGCTTGGTAAAGATGGTGGCCCACTGGAGGAGCTCAAAGGCTGAAGACATCAAGGGCAAGGGGTACCAATTCTTAATGGTGATGGAGTTAAGTCTCCAGTAGTCAATGCACTGGCGTAGTCTCTTATCCTTCTTTTCCACAAAAAATAAACCTGCCCCAGCCGGGGAGGAGGAAGAGCGGATGATACCAGATGTGAGGGACTCCCGGATGTAATCAGACATAGCCTCTCTTTCAGAACTAGTCAAGTGATAGAGGCGACCCTGGGGATATGTCGTTCCCAGCAATAGGTCAATTGCTTGTGCTGATCTGGGAGGGACTGCTGGCGAACGTCGGGAAGGAGAGGCGTCCCAAACCGCGAGTGTGTGGGTGAAAATTAAAGAAAATAAAGACGGCTCTGCTTGATTAACTATTTTGGGCCCATAACCTGTTAAAATTAAAAATAAAGACATGGGGCTCCTTTTATATGAAATCAACATATGATGTATATTTCAACAGCACATCCTAGTGGTCACCACATATCTACCTTAGACACTCACCACAGCTTTAAACCTCCTTTTTGGCTTTCCTATTTTACTCCTGCCTGGTGGCTCCATCTTCAGCATTCTCCTACCAACACAGTTGAATAACACACACACACAAAAAAAAAAAACAGAAACCTAACAGAGGAACATTCCGTTAAGAGTGTTTACCAACAAATCTACAGAGATTTTTGCAATGCTTTGCTCATACGCATCCAGTAGAAAATGAACAAATTATTTTCTGAGACGACTTGTTTTTCCAAGTCACATTAAAGATTAATTCAGAACAAACTAATTGTTCATAAACGTCCCATTACTGGTCTCAACTTGAAAATACAACAGACAAGAACTTTCCACCAAAAGCTAATAAATCGCGAAAAAAAAAAGTTTAACGCTAATTAAACTTTACAAACAGAAGTTTGTGGACACCTGAACATAACACTGTTATGTGCTTCTTTTTAAAGATCTCTTCTTGAAGAGAAATACGTTCGTTTATGGATTTAAATCCTTCTGAAACACTCAGTGAACAGATCCGACTGCTTTTGTCATAGAATTTCACTAGAGGGCAGTCACCGAATCTTTAGAATGTTCTAAAGATCTAAATTATTTGAATTCTAAAGATTCGGTGTCTGCTCTACAGCAGGAGTTCTTTCATTCCAACCCAAATTTTTATGGAGCTGGCTTTGTGAACAGAAGCATTGTTGTGCAGAAACAGGATTTTGTCCTTGTTCAAGTGACTTTTTGGGAACAGTTTGGTTTAGAACTATATATGGCTAAAAGAAAAAGTCAGATGTACCAAAACATTTGTCCATACAATGTGTATATGGAGAGATAAGGTCAACTGGGACTTTGACGGCTGAAACTGTAATGCAGTCAGCCACTAGAGGGCGGCAAAGTCTTTTCAGCTTCACTTTTATGCTCGGATCATTTTTACTGATTGGGTCTTAAAGTGAACAAATATTTATTCAAGTCATTTCATTGATTTGTTTCACTTGAGCTAAATAAAAATAAAGTGTTTTAATTTGGGATAAAATTCCCAATAAGAAAAAAATGACAATGCAGCCAAAGACAAATTATTAGAAAAAGAAAATATTCATTAATCATTCACCAGGAAACTATTCAAATCAATTTATTTTTATTTGTATAGCAAATAATGGGCATTGACCCAAAGCAGCTTTACAGCGATAAACCGGTTAAAAGGTTACATTGATAAAATGATACGTTTAGTGCCTAGACGCTCGTTCTTTATCATTTTAAGTTCATCCTTAATGAGCGAGCCAGTGGCGAACGAGGCAAGGATAAACTCCCTGAGACTTAATGAGGACACCTTTGAAGAAACTCAAAAGGGAACCTGTTCAATGACAGATGATTAAATGCAGAATTTTTTATCCAAACTGTAGTCCTGAGCTGTTGTAGTAGACTGTTGATATTAATTACAGTCCAAATCCTTTATCAAAGTTCTTGAGTTGCTCAGTAAAAGGTTGTTCTCCACAATATGAACAAATCACTTACTGCACTCCTCTTCCATCTTCCATTTTGAATGTATGATACAATATCTCAAAACAACAAAGAGATACAAAGACAACAGTTAAATGGAATCATGAACAACGTTTTGAGAGTTTGGGACATGGTGGTCATGATACTGCAACTTAACTGGTTCAAATAGCTTATAAATATCTGTCCACTGTAGTGGACGCTATGCATGAAATGATTAGGTCACCTTCTGAGTCTTTCCACACAGTATGAACTAATCATTCTCGGAGACAACTCAATCCTCCAGAGTTACGTCATCTCTTAAATTAAATCGAAAATGACTCGCAAAGACTCATATGCAATGTGCTCGACTCTAAAGTACACACTTGAGGATAAGCAATGTCTTATAATCACTGTATCCTGTTTATCCAGATGAATACGATACCCTTGAAGTTTTCTTCCTTGACAACTGGCCTGCTCATTTGGGATACATTTAAAAATCTTTGTACATAAAAAAAGCAGTATAGAAATCAAAGGTTTAACAGTCACATTTCTTAATATACTGTATAACCATTGTTATATACCAACCTGCTATGATTTATTATGGCTCTAATGTTCCTATTAGCGTTTTGAAAACAAGACTATTTTGCTTAATCAACTCAGTTTATCTGAGAAGACTCAACACTTAATCACTGATTGATATCTCTAAAAAAATATCATGAACGAAAAATCTTCATTTCAACCACTTAAAAAAAAAAGTGCAGTTTCTTGCTTCATTTATAAAAAATTGTGCATTTTCTTCCTTCATCCAATCTTACTTTCAGGTGTCCACAAATGTGCTCATATAATGTCTAATTTTAGTGTCACATATTTCACAGGCAAAACCATTAAGGTGTGGAATAATATTGTGAAAGATCCAGAAACAACAGCTTAAAAGAGGAAACAGAAGAACCAAAAAAGAACCAAAAAAAACCAAAAGGAAATAATATAGACTGTAAATGAGACTATGGTAGAGACTAGAAATCTAAAACTTAAATAGTGTTGCCAATCAAGGTGAAATAAGAAGCAAGAGCCTGGGGATGAGAAGAATGAAAACTGATGTAATGTAAGAGGAAAGATGATGGGGCTTTGCCCTGAGCAAAGTCTTTAACCTTCAACTGCTATACTCATATAATTCAGTAAACTTCTGAAATATAAGATTTTATATATATATATATATATATATATATATATATATATATATATATATATATGTGTGTGTGTGTGTGTGTGTGTGTGTGTGTATGTGTGTATGCAAAACAGCAAGAGCAATTGCAAATGAATGAATAATATATATTATGTGAAATACAGTGAATTAATGAATGTTAGTTGATTCACTGTTTCAGTGCTCAGTGCTGATTAATAGTTTATCCAACAGTATTGCAAGTACAGTGTGTTATCTACATTGATGATATCATGTGAGAAGATTGATTATTTTGCTAATACATATGGACAGCTTACACCACCATGATGTTACAAACTGGGGAAGAACTTACGTCACAGGTTTGGTTAGAAGATGGTGGTGGTGAATGAGAAGTTGATAATAATAGAAATAGAGAAATGTGGGTTAATTAAGTCTTGGAAAATGGTTATAAAAGACCACGAACAAACTGTGATTTGTTTCTGATCCAGCAAACAGCACAGAGGCCGATAGTCACAATAACTGCAGCACAAACCAAAGCAATAATGATTCTGTGTGTTTTGCGTCGATCGTCTGTATGGTCTTTGTTCTCCCAGACAGATGTGGTGTGATCTGCAGGTACGGTGGTGGAGGAGTATAAAGACAGAGGAGTAGGAGAAATTTGGGAAGGTTTTAGTAACTGATCATTTTTAAGGTTTATAATACTGATGTTCATCAACCAGGAGGGAGTGAAGCACTTGATGCTGGAGGCACTGGGTACTTTATCTTGGTGCTTTACTAGCCAGTCTCGAAAGGGTAAAATTTTATGGTTACACCTATAGGGATTTTGAGACAGCACTAGATTTTGAGCGTTGGTTAGCGAAACTAAAAGGTCTTCTGGTAAATAGAGTAGAGAATTATTCTGAAGCTCCACTGTGGTTAAGTGAAAGACACCATAGAGGAGCTTCCCAGTAAGGTTCTGCATATGGTTGTTACTCAAGGATATTTTAGCCAAATTATTAAGACCTCTAAACACTCCTTCCCCAAGGCTCATCAGGTTGTTAGTTTGTAAAGAAATTTCTTTCAGCTCAATCAATCCATTGAAGGCACCAGGGGAGATGTACGAGAGCTGATTCCTGTTGATCTCTAGAATTTTTAACTGAGTCAAATTGCTGAACACATTGTCCTCAAGGTGAGTTAACTTATTGTCATTTAGACTTAGCTTCTGGAGCATGGGCATGGGGCCGAAGGTGTTGGGAGACAGTGTGTGCAGCTGGTTGTTAAAAAGTGAGATATTCTGTAGACTCGGCAAGTTCAGGAAGATACCTTTAGGAAGAACAGTTAGCAAATTGTTGGAGAGATCGAGCTCTTTCAGCTTCTTTTGATTGGTGAAAAGTTCAGCAGGTATCTGCGTGAGGACATTGTTCTGCAGATAGAGCTTTTCCAGCTTCTGCTGATTGGTGAAAAGTTCATCAGGTATCTCCCTGATGACATTGTTCTGCAGATGCAATTCCTTCAGGGTCACCGGGGGGTCAAAAATATGACGTGGAATCACCTTCAGTTTGTTCTGTTTTAGGAACAAGACCTTTAGATTTCGAAGTCCACGAAAGGTCCCTGGGTGCAGAATTGTGATGCTGTTTTCCTCCAATATAAGGGTCCCCAGGCGAGTCAGACCCTGAAACGCCTCCTCTGGAATAGAAGTCAGCTTATTTTTGCTCAGGTCTAAGGTTTTCAGGTTTTGAAGAGGAGTAAAGAGGGATGGGGGTAAAGAAGATAGATTGGTTGTTGAAAGTGTTAAGCTGAGTAGGTTGTGCGTCTGGTTAAAGGTGTGAGGTTGCACCTCCGTTATTCTTGCATCAGTAATGTTCAACACTGCAAGATTCTTATAGAATGCTTCAAAATGATCCGGTTCAAGTGAGGTGATGTTAGTATGGGTAATCTCTAAAGATTCTGTTCTTGGGGGAATGGGGAAAGGAAAATCTCTAATTGTATTTCCAGTACAGGAAACTTTGGTTTTATTGCACCTGCAATGATTTGGACATTCAGAAACAACTGCATTTACAGCACAAATGCAGAGGATTAGAAACTGGACAAGATCCATGAAGTCCTGAAAAAGAAGAAGGAACAGTTTATATATATATAAAACCAAGGTAATGACAGTTTCTACTCTACATTGTTTAAACTAAATACAGTTTTTATAAATGTATAAGCAATTGACGCTTGTGGAAGCTTTTCATGCAAAGTTGTGTTGATCTTTGTTAATGTAGTATTAAAGTGTACCATTCGGTTGTATTTTAGATTTAAAAAAAACTCTCAAATCAACTCTTTTTGGCTTTTCATTAACATGTTCCTTGGTGTTGAGAATGTTCAAGAGTCAAATACTCAAATACTGTTCAAATCAGATACTCTAAGATTTTTACTCAAGTCATATTTGAACTGGTGAATTGCAGTGGTGTACATTTGCTGTAATGTTTCTATAATTGTACATTATATAGATATCAACAAAAATGCATATTCTAACTGAGGAAAAAGTTAGGACACCCTACCCCCCGATAGCTTGTGTTAACCCCTTTGGCTGAAATAACTTCAGTGAGATGTTCCTTGTAGCCATATACCAGTCTCTGATATCGGTCTGAGGAAAGTTTGCCCCATTCCTCAACCCAGAATTCTTTCAGTTATGAGATGTTTTGATGCTGCATCTCCTCTGTTCCGGTGTCCAAACCATTATATCTTACACTCATTTGTCCAAAGAACATTATTCCAGAAGTCCTAGTCTTTGTCTACGTTCTCTCTGGCAAACTTCAATCTGGCCTTCATTTTTTTCTTAGAGAGCAAAGGTTTCCCACTTGCACATGTACCATGACATGCACTTTCACATCAACAGTAGCAAGAGCCTGCTGTAGGTGCCACCATTACATTTTAAGGTTTTTGGAGACTACTTTAGCATCTTGTGGTCTGCTCTGGGAATAAACTTGCTTGGACAGCCAGACCTGGGCATGTTGGCAGTTGTTTTGAATGTCCTCCACTTGTAGACTATTTTACAGACAGTGGAAGGGCTGATATCAAATTATTTTAAAATCTTTTTAAATCCCTTACCAGATTCATAAGCTGCTACAATCATCTTTCTAAATGCCTCAGACAGCTCTTTTGATCTCACCATGGTGTTCAAGACCATTTCAACAGTCAGGAGCACACCGAACTAAATATCTGAGGTTTAAATAGGGCACCTTAAAGCCTCCTTCAGAAAGCTGAGTAACGATGTTCTAATCATGTGTACCTGATGTGATACACCTGTGTGTGATTTTAGCCATTTTAAGTGAGAATAAATGTGGGGATATTCAAATTTATTCCTCACAAGAAAATTTTTTTAAGTACATATTACAGAAAGTCTGAAAATGATTTTCTTCATTTCAAAAGTTTATATTACTTGAATCTCTCAGTATTGTTAAAATTGAGATTAAATATTGATATGTCCAAATATGTTAAAACACAGACAGGATTTCATAGGGTGTTCAAATATTTTCACATCATTGTGTATCATATATACAATATATATCAATGTCCCTTGTTGAAGACTCTATATGATACAGTGAGGAAAATAAGTATTTGAACACCCTGCTATTTTGCAAGTTCTCCCACTTAGAAATCATGGAGGGGTCTGAAATTGTCATCGTAGGTGCATGTCCACTGTGAGAGACATAATCTAAAACAAAAATCCAGAAATCACAATGTATGATTTTTTTAACTATTTATTTGTTTGATACAGCTGCAAATAAGTATTTGAACACCTGAGAAAGTCAATGTTAATATTTGGTACAGTAGCCTTTGTTTGCAATTACAGAGATCAAACGTTTCCTGTAGTTTTTCACCAGGTTTGCACACACTGCAGGAGGGATTTTGGCCCACTCCTCCACACAGATCTTCTCTAGATCAGTCAGGTTTCTGGCCTGTCGCTGAGAAACACGGAGTTTGAGCTCCCTCCAAAGATTCTCTATTGGGTTTAGGTCTGGAAACTGGCTAGGCCACGCCAGAACCTTGATATGCTTCTTACAGAGCCACTCCTTGGTTATCCTGGCTGTGTGCTTTGGGTCATTGTCATGTTGGAAGACCCAGCCTCGACCCATCTTCAATGCTCTAACTAAGGGAAGGAGGTTGTTCCCCAAAATCTCGCAATACATGGCCCCGGTCATCCTCTCCTTAATACAGTGCAGTCGCCCTGTCCCATGTGCAGAAAAACACCCCCAAAGCATGATGCTACCACTCCCAAGCGTCACAGTAGGGATGGTGTACTTGGGATGGTACTCATCATTCTTCTTCCTCCAAACACGTTTAGTGGAATTATGACCCAAAAGTTCTATTTTGGTCTCATCTGACCACATGACCTTCTCCCATGACTCCTCTGGATCATCCAAATGGAAATTGTCAAACTTAAGACGTGCCTGGACATGTGCTGGTTTAAGCAGGGGAACCTTCCGTGCCATGCGTGATTTCAAACCATGACGTCTTAGTGTATTACCAACAGTAACCTTGGAAACGGTGGTCCCAGCTCTTTTCAGGTCATTGACCATCTCCTCCCGTGTAGTTCTGGGCTGATTTCTCATCTTCCTTAGGATCATTGAGACCCCACGAGGTGAGATCTTGCATGGAGCCCCAGTCCGAGGGAGATTGACAGTCATGTTTAGCTTCTTCCATTTTCTAATGATTGCTCCAACAGTGGAACCTTTTTTCACCAAGCTGCTTGGCAATTTCCCCGTAGCCCTTTCCAGCCTTGTGGAGGTGTACAATTTTGTCTCTAGTGTCTTTGGACAGCTCTTTGGTCTTGGCCATGTTAGTAGTTGGATTCTTACTGATTGTATGGGGTGGACAGGTGTCTTTATGCAGCTTACGACCTCAAACAGGTGCATCTAATTTAGGATAATAAATGTAGTGGAGGTGGACATTTTAAAGGCAGTCTAACAGGTCTTTGAGGGTCAGAATTCTAGCTGATAGACAGGTGTTCAAATACTTATTTGCAGCTGTATCATACAAATAAATAGTTTAAAAATCATATATTGTGATTTCTGGATTTTTTTTTTTAGATTATGTGTCTCACAGTGGACATGCACCTACGATGACAATCTTAGACCCCTCCATGATTTCTAAGTGGGAGAACTTGCAAAATAGCAGGGTGTTCAAATACTTATTTTCCTCACTGTAACTCAAACTGAATAGAACTCAACGCAACACAACACAGTGGGTGACAACTGGGATGACATTCACCCGGATTAAACAGATATAAATAATTATTGGATTTAGAAACTACTTATTTTCCCAAAGAATTTGCAAATTGAGAAGGTTAATATGGTCTCCTGTAGGAGCTCCAGCACTTTCATCAATCAGTTTGTATGCCCAAAGATTTTGTGTGATGGAGCTCTATGTTGTTTATGCACCAGCAGGGTTCAGGAGAAACTCTGTCTCATTTCTCTGTGTACTACGTCAGATATATTTGGTTCAAATGACAAGAAAAGCTTCTTGACTTGACTTTAAATTTAATACAGCATCTGACAGAAGCTCTTGTCCAGTTTTATTTACATTTGTCATTTCTACACTGAGCAGTTTAGAGGTAAGGGCCTCACTCAAGGGCCCAGCAGGATTTGAACTCATGACCTTCCAATGTTACTACTTTCTTCATCTAATTTTCAAACGAACTACAGTAAAAACAAGTTCAGCGTTGCCATGGTAAATCATGTCTAGCAAACAGGAAACTAATTTCGCTAATTTGATTGCACTCAAGCCATTTCCTTCCTCATGATAAAATTAAACAATCTATTTTCAGTCTTTAGTTTGATCTTTGTTTTTTCTTCAGAAAGGAATTAAAGCGGACTTGAAACTGATTTCAAAGCAGTCGAGGATATAAATATGTACATTTAATAAAGCGAAGACAATATGCTAATGATAACATCTGTAATCAAAATCCCCAGAACTGAATTATTTTTATTTCTCATATAATTTGGAGGATTTTTATCACTTTAAATGCGATTATCAGTGAAAAAGCGTAGAATAAAAGAAGCGCATTTGACTTTCAGTACTGTAGTCCCTTATTCTGCTCTTATAAAGTTAAAATCATGTTTTGGTGATAAAATACCATTTAATTCTGCTTAATATCCTCCATTTCTTCTGTACACATCTTTTACTGTACAGTGTGTAGGACACTGTGCTTTTCTCAGTGTTGCAGATTAACGTGTGTTTAATTGCGATAAATATCAGCATTCACAACAACAAACCGAAGAACAAAACAAAGTGTGCACGAGACTCACCTCGAATCGATCATACAAGAAACAAAAAAAGATAAAAATCCATAAAAAGTGCTGCTATTCCAGCTGTTGCTCAGATGCAAAGTCTGCCCGCTCAGTCGGCGTGGTTAATTAGGGCTTTCCCAGAAATACAGTATAATCAAATCGAAAAAAAAAAAAAATGACAGCCAAAAGAACACATAACAAACAAGAAGTACACAACAAACAATAAATAGCCTTGTTTCAAACTTTGATAATGTATTGTTAAGGTGGACAAAATACACAAACTATGTATTTGAGTTAAAGTAGAGATACAGTGTAAAATATGACTCCAGTAAAAGTAAAAATGCTCCCAATAAACTTTCACTTAAGTAAAATTACAAAAGTATTTGCCTTCAAAGTGATATAATTTATTATAGCAATAATGTTTATATTATCATTTCTGACACAAAACTCTTTTACTGAATCAACTCAGTTTATCTGAAAAAAATTATTTTGTCCAGTCAAAGGTGTGAGGTTGCATCAGTAATGTTCAACACTGCAAGAGATTAATCTCTAGAGATTCTGTATTTGGAGGAATGGGGAAAGGAAAATCTGTTATTGTATATCCAGCACAATTTTACAGCACAAATGCAGAGGATTAGAAACTGGACAAGATTCATTGAGTCCCGAAAAAGAAGAAGGAACAGATATTTTATATAAATATATATATATATATATATATATATATATATATATATATGTGTGTGTGTGTGTGTATATATATTAAGGTTGTCAAAATCAACATGTTAATAACGCATTATTGCAAATTAATTTTAATGGTATTTTATTGCATGGTTAATGAGGGCGCATGTTTCTGTTTGACCAATTTTAAAAGAAAAAATTATAATAATAATAATATAAAAAGTATATATATATATATATATATATATATATATATATATATATATATATATATATATATATACACAAATAAATATAAAATCGCTTTTAATACACATTTATCTGTTCTTAATGTACCATAAACTAATACTCAAGTTTGTAAAAGTTTAATCAACATGAAAAAATGTATGCAAGTGCATGTTTATTATTAGTGAAACCAAAATCAACATCAAGCATGAAGACTGTCAGGAATTCCCCTGCCACGCCCCCTTCGGCGGCTGTCAAACTTCGGGTTTCCCCAAAGCACCTGCTCGCAATCGGGCTTTATGGGGAACACCTGGGGCTCGTTTCACTCGCTCATCCCCAGCTCCTATAAAAACCCCACATTCACCCACACTCCCTGTCCATTATTGTAGGTTAATGGTGGTATGTGTTTGTTTGTATGCTTCTCCTGCTACATACCTTCCCCTCCCGGACTCCTCGCTCTCTCCACGGCTGCCAAGCTCCGCCTCCGGGAAAACCCGGAAGCCCACAGCTGTTTCTCGATCATGCTCGGCAGCGCCACACCCCCTTGATGAGGTCACGGGACTCCCAGCTCGCTTCTCCAGCAACAGGGCGGAGTGGAGTGTATTTTTACGGAGTGTGAAAAGTTATATGGAGGCGTACCCGTCTAGCTTCCAGACGGAAGGAGCGAAGATCGCGTTTCACATCTCTCTACTGACTGGGGAAACTCTCTCTCTTGCCAGTGAGTTGTGGGACGCGACTGGAGGTGAGTTTGGTTCGTGCGCCCGGTTCCTTCAGCTGCTCACCAAGGAATTTGGGATGATCATGGCTGATCTCCATCTCCTCTCCCCTGCTACCCAGAGCGCTGTTCCGCACCAGAGTTTCCAGGAGATCTTCGCCCTGCTTCAGGCCCTCCAGGAGAGCTCTGCTCCGCCTCAGGTTCTCCAGGGGATCTCCACCGTACTCCAGGCCATCCAGGACGGCTCCGTCCCGCTACAGAACCTCCAGGAGCTCTCCTCCCTGCTCCAGAACCTCCGGGATGGCTCCGCCCTGCTCCAGAACGTCCTGGATGGCTCCGCCCCACTCCAGGGCCTCCAGGAGAGCTCAGCTCCACTCCAGGTCTCCAAGGAGAGCTCAGCTCCGCTCCAGGTCTCCAAGTAGAGCTCAGCTCAGCTCCAGGTCTCCAAGGAAAGCTCAGCTCCTCATCAGGTCTCCAAGGAGAGCTCAGCTCCGCTCCAGGTCTCCAAGGAGAGGTCTTCTCAGTTCCTGAGCGTCCAGAGCGGCCCCAAGAGCTTTTCTCAGTTCCAGAGTGGCCCCGAGAGCTCCGTTTCGCTCCAGAGTCCTGAAGAGAGCTCAACTTTGCTCCAGATTCCTGAAGAGAGCTCGGCTTCGTCCCAGGACCTCCAGGAGAGCTCGGCTTCGTCCCAGGACTTTTAGGAGCGCCCAGCTTTGTCCCAGGACCTCCAGGAGAGCCTGGGTCATCCCGGGACCTCCAGGAGAGCTTAGCTTCGTCCCAGGACCTCCAGGCGAGCTCCCCTCTGCTCTAGGGTCTCCAGGCGAGCTCCTCTCCGCTCCAGGGTCTCCAGGCGAGCTCCTCTCCGCTTCAGGGCATCCCGGCAAGCTTTTCTCCGCCCAAGGGGTCCCCTGAGCACACGAATCAGCTCCAGGACTGCAAAGGGAAGTCGAACCGCTGCCCACCGAAGTCGACGGCTCGCCCCACAGTCCCTCAGAAGGCGAGGCCACATCACAGAGTTCCCCTGAAGGCGAAGTCACGCCTCCGAGTCCCTCTCCGGGCAACGTCTCCCTCCTGAGCTCTGTCAACAGCAATGTCTTGTCCCAGAGCCACGCTGGAAGTGACACCAAGCCTCCAGGAGCATGTGAGGATGGCCTGGCAGTCCCAAGGCCCTCAGAGAGGGAAAACACCAGCCCAGGTCTGAAGGGAAACACCCTCGCACATCTGGACCTCTCCAAGGAAAAATCAGGGGATAAAATCACTGTGGAAAGCTCCATCACCATCCCAGGACCCTCGGACAGCCACAGGCCGTTTCCAGAGTCACCTGATCGGGATTTCGCAGGCCCAGAGAACTCTAAGGGCAACCCCACAGGCCCAGGTTTCGCCGAAGGCGACATCTTGCTCCCGAGCTCCTCCGAAGGCGACGTCTCGCTCCGGAGCTCCTCCGAAGGCGACGTCTCGCTCCCGAACTCCTCCGAAGGCGACGTCGCGCTCCCGAGCTTCTCCAAAAGCGACGTCTCGCTCATGAGCTCCTCCCTCTGCTACATTTTTCCTCCGAGTTCCCAGGAAAGTGACGTGTCACCCCTGAGCTCCCCGGAGGTTGATGTCGCACTGATGAACCCTGCTGAGGTCATCACTCGGCCTCTGAGCTTTATCAAGGACGCCGTCTGGCCTCAGGGCTCAGCTGAGGGCATGGCTCATCCTCAGGCCACCATCAAGGGCACAGCTCGGCCTCGGTTCCCAGTCATGGGCGTCGCTTCATCTCCGGCCTCCATTCAGGGGGTCTTCCACCTGGTAAGCCCCGTTGAGAGCTCCACCAACACCTCCGGTAGTCACCAGGGTTGTCTTTCCGTTCCAGGTCCCTGTGGGTGATGAGGCTCCATTCCTGGGTAACGACGATCCGTTCCAGGTGCTCGTCGCTCAGCCTCAGGGCGTCGCCAGGGACGTCACGCCTTTCTGGGTCTCCATGGTGACCGCCTCTCAGCTCCAGACCACCGCAGAGGAAGTTGCTCAGCTGCCAGTCTCCGCTGAGGGCGTGGCTCTGTTCCCGGTCTCTGCCTTGGGCGTCGCTCCACTTCAAGTCTCTGTGGAGGGTGTCTCTCGGCCTCTGCTCTCTGCCGTGGACGGCATTCGGCCTCTGGACTCCACAATGGGCGCTGCTGGGTCATTCACCAGAAGAGTCGTTCGGCCTCCGCCGATGTCGCCGCCCAGCTGTCAGTCCCCGCTGAGGACGTCGCTCTGCACCAGGTCTCCGCTGAGGGCAACACTCCGCCTCCGGTCTCCGCCAAGGGCGTCTCTCCGCTTCCTGCCCCCGCTGGGGTTGTCATCCTGCGTCTGGTCCGCACCAAGGACGACGCTCCACTCCAGATCTCCGCGGGGACCGTTACTCCGCGCTGGCTCTCCGCAGGGGTGGTCTCTTCACCTAGGGCCCTGCCCTGCTTTCCCCGGTTCTGCCACTGTCTCTAATAATATCACCAGGACACCAAATGGAACTTTTTACTGTTTCCAGACATGTTTCCACACGTACGGTTTTAATTGCCGGATTTGTGCATCATGGTGCATTTACTAAACTAATTGGTAAACTACAGAGGAATAGTGAACAGCAGCTAACAGTAACAGAACTTTTGTATTGAGTAAGAAATCAAAGACTATAATACAATTTCTAAAAAGTACTAAGTTATTTCAGCGTATAGAGACAGGTTATTGTTCTTCATCTTCTTTTGGCTGTACCCATTAGGGGTCCCCACCGTTAACATTCGTCTCCATATGACCATGTTCTCTTCATCTGCCTCTTTCAAATTATCCGCCTGCATGTCTTCCCTTACCACATCTATAAACCTCCTCCTTGATCTTCCTCCATCGTCAGCTTTCTCAGCATATACCCCATGTCTCTCCTCTGCACATGTCCAAACCATCTCAATCATACCTCCCTCACCTTGTCTCTAAAACATCCTACATGCGCTGTCCCTCTAATAAACTAATTTCTAAACCTGTCCATCGTCGTCACTCCCAATAAAAACCTCAACATCTTCAGCTCTGCTATCTCCAGCTTCACCTCCTGTCTTTTACTCAATGCCACTGTCTCTAAACCATACAACATCTCAGGTCTCACCACAGTCCTATAAACTGTCCCTTTCACTCTTACAGATACTTTTCAATCACAAATCACTCCTGCTATCACTCTTCTCCACACACTCCACCCTGCCTGCAACCTTACTGTACGATCATGTAGGACACTTAAGCTTTTCTCAGGGACGCAGTTGAAGGTGTTCGATTCCCAATAAATGTCAGCATTCATAACAATAACCAAAGAACAAAGCAAAGTTAGCAAGAGACTCACCTGTAATCAATTATACACAAATAAAAAAATATAAAAAAGAATAAAAAGTGCCGCTAGTCCAACTGGTGCTCAGATGCAAAGTCTGCCAGTTCAGGGGGCGTGGTTAGGGTTTTCCCACAAATCCGCCCCCAATTGTGTGTAAGGGCATTAGATAAAGTGAGAAATGTCTCTAGGTTATGACCGTAACCCTAGTTCCCCGAAGGAACGAGTCGCTGCGTCAAAACACTATGGGAACGCCCCTGCGTGACCACGCTCTGAACCACGTGTGAAATCTACCCAGTAAGCAAGCCGTGACGTCATAGACAGGCGACAGTGCGTAAACCAGGAAGCTACAAGATGGCTGTGCAGTGGTAGCAACATTAGCTTCTGCAAAGAGAGAAGGTAAGCGCCCAGGGATGCAGGGAGTGTGGCACGGAGACGCAGCGTCGCGTTCCCTCGGGGAACTAGGGTTACGGTCGTAACCTAGAGACGTTCCCCTTCAGGAACTCAAGCTGTGTCAAAACGCTATGGGAACGAGTGTCCAATCACGCCACACTGACCAGACCCTGCCGAGAGAGTGCGAGTGAGATGTACAAGACCACCACAGTATAGTCCAAACGGACCAACACATAGCGATCTCTAAGGACTGGGAGGAAGTGTTGTAACCCCAACAACACTGCCAGCATCTCCCGGCAACCTATGTGCCACAAGAGATGTGGGCCGCTCCACAGACCCCTGAGAGGCAGCGGTTGACCCCCATCCGCAACGAACTTTCGGGTGGAATAAGGGAGTTAACCGCTAGAGGGAGGCAGCGTCCTGAACACCCTGTGGCAGGGCCGACAGACCGGCCTCCCGGTGGTGCCGGGGAGGGACGAGCACCGTAGCACCACAGCCCGTTCACTAGAGGCGAGGATGATCCTCAGGCCATCCAGCCCCTCCTCGGGCTTAGAGTGTCACCAGGGACCCCTAGGACCTCCCCGCGGGAATCGGGTGGCAACACTCTCTCACCGGGCTATTTCGCTGTGCCTGGATGTACCAGGGCGAGGCTGCTGCCGAGCAGCCCCATTGTAGCAGCGAGGAACTACCACTCTAACGCCACCGCGGTCTCCTGAACCCGCCAGCAATCGCCCTTACCTACAGCGTTACCAGGTCAGGCCAGGATGGGACACCATGGCGCTCAGAAGGAAGCTGGCATCATCCCCCATAGCAGGCCAGCCTGGTATGCCTGCAACACTCGGGGAGAGATAGCTAGCTAGCGTCTCTACTACAAGTGGCATCATCCCGTAGCCGCGCCACTTAGCTCCAGTAACATTCGCACCCAGCGAGAAACATCGGAAAAGCACGCGCGCACACGGGCCTCCCAGGACCCAGACACCTCGGTGCACAGATCAGGGAAGGCGCTGAGGCTGTGACACATTGCGCAGGAACTGCTCATCCAGCTCACTGGGTGCGCGCTGCTTCTGCTACACGACCGGCTAGATCCAGCTCAGACCCGCCCTGTGCCACGACCTCAAGGAGTGCCACGTACAGCACAGGCTGTAAAGAGTCCGCAGGCTCGCCAGCATCCATCATCTCATCCTCCTTGGAGAGAGAGACATGCAATGCTGCGCTGCCCGCACCAGGAAAAGAGGCAGCCGCCAGGCATGCTTCCCCGAATTTCCCGGAATTTCATCCACCTCGGAGAAAGAAATATGGAGCATCGCATCACACACACCGGGAAAATAACTGTTTCCAAACGAGTGCTCTCCCTGGGGAACGGGAGCTCAACTAGCAGCCGGGAGCGCATAGCCACACGGCTAAAATGCTAACAGCCGATACCATCGAGAGCCAAAGCCGTGAGGGAGAGTGCTCACCTCGGAGAGCGCTCTCCGAAAATTCTCCCACCTCGGAGGAAGAAATATGGAGCACCGCGTCACACGCACCGGAGAAGAAACCGCCAAACGAGCGCAATCCCCGGGGAACGGGAGCTCGCCAGGAGACGGAATTCTGCCTGCATATAAGCTCATGACTGCACAGATAACACACTCAAAGCGCTTACCTGAACAAACAGCAGAAGCTAATGTCGCTACCACCGCACAGCCATTTTGTAGCTTCCTGGTTTACTGCCTATTGGCTAGATTTCACACGTGGTTCAAAACGTGGTCACGCAGGGGCGTTCCCATAGCGTTTCGACGCAGCTCGAGTTCCTGAAGGGGAACCATAAATACATGGTAGGATCAATAGCGTGATCAATAGCGAGTTTGGGGAGTGTGACTAAACGGGATACAGGACTCACATCTGTATGATTGTGTACCTGAATTTTAACTGTTCTGGTTTGTCCTTCGGATCCAGGGAAAGTATTAGTCACTTTACCTACTGGCCAACATGCTTGTGAAAGTTCTGGGTCCTCTATGAGTACCACCTGGTCCAGATAGAATGTACATCTTGTGGAAAAAATAATGTTGAAATCTGGGTGGAGGATGATTACTAAAAACCTTGATAAAGGACATGTTTTAATGACAAATCGCATACACTGGTGCCACACGCTGGAAAAGAGAACATTTTCCACAGCAAGATATTTAACTTTTAAATGTAGTGAAGTTAAAGTGTCCCCAAATGGAAATACTTCAGTACAGTACACATATGTGAAAATGCTACTTATGTACAGGGACGAATTTCATTTACTTTCTTACTGTCCACCACTGGTAAGACATGACAATATTATATGTGTAATGACAATAAAAAAACAACCACTGCTGAAATAACTAATGTAGAAAAATAATGTAGTAAAGTGTTTTAGGCGATATTACAGCTACACATTTGGTATAAATGTGAATGCTAACTGCATCCCAGGCCTCCTCACCTCACCTACATCAATACCTGACTTTAATAACACGCTTGTGGTGGAATGAATTTCCACAAAATCTAGTGGAACATCTTCCCGAAGAGTGGAGGTTACTATAACAGCATAATAGATTAAATGTGGAATAATCAAATACCAAAATATAACAATCAAACACTAATCTTATTTTCAGGTTTGTGGACGCCTGAAAATAAGATTAGTGTTTGATTGTTATATTTTGGTATGTGATTATTCCACATAGATGTGTCTATATAGTGTTTAATGTTAGTGTCACTAATTTCACAGGCAAGAACATGCTCTGGTTGTTTGGGGTGGACTAATAATGTAAGATTGAATGATCCAGAAGCAACATATAAAAATGAGGAAACAATAAAATATATAATTTTACCTTCTGGCATTAAGACCTCAGACTTTGAAATTCTGCCACTTAGGTAATTGTCTTTTCTGCCACTGGCTGCTTGAAACTTCTACCTCATTATTTGAATTATTTGAAAAATCATCCTTTGATGAAATTAACACCTTCAAAAGGCCACAAGTTTATATTTTGACTGTCCACTCGTTTGTTTCTGATCCAGCAAACAGCACAGAGGCCGATAGTCACAATAACTGCAGCACAAACCAAAGCAATAATGATTGTGTTTTCCATCGATCGTCTGTATGGTCTTTGTTCTTCCAGACAGATGTGGTGTGATCTGCAGGTATGGTGGTGGAGAAGTATAAAGAAAGAAGAGTAGGAGAAATGTGTTAATGTGTTAGCAAAGAATAGTTTTTTCAAGGTTTATAATTCTGCAGTTCTTCAACCAGGAGGGAGTGAAGCACTTGATGCTGGAGGCACTGGGTACTTTATCTTGGTGTTTTACTAGCCAGTCTCGAAAGGGTAAAATTTGACAGGTGCACCTCCAGGGATTTTGAGACGGCACTAGATTTTGAAGGTCAGTTAGTGAGATTAAAAGGTCTTCTGGTAAATAGAGTAGAAAGTTATTTTGAAGCTCCAGTGTGGTTAAGTGAGAGAGACCATAGAGGAGCTTCCCAGGAAGGTTCCAAATCTGGTTGTTATTCAGTGATATTTTAGCCAAATTATTAAGACCTCTAAACACTCCTTCCTCAAGGCTCGTCAGGTTGTTAGTTTGTAAAGAAATTTCTTTCAACCCAAACAATCCACTGAAGGCACCAGGGGAGATGTACGAGAGCTGATTCCTGTTGATCTCTAGAAGGTTTAACTGAGTCAAATTGCTGAACACGTTGTCCTCGAGGCGAGTTAACTTATTGTCATTCAGACATAGCTCCTGGAGCATGCGCATGGGGCCGAAGGTGTTGGGAGACAGTGTGTGCAGCTGGTTGTTGAAAAGTGAGATATTCTGTAGACTAGGCAGGTTCAGAAAAATACCTTTAGGAAGAACAGTTAGCAAATTGTTGGAAAAATAGAGCTCTTTCAGCGTCTTCTGATTGGTGAAAAGTTCAGCAGGTATCCATGTGAGGACATTGTTCTGCAGATAGAGCTTTTCCAGCTTCTGCTGATTAAGGAAAAGTTCAGCAGGTATGGATGTGAGGACATTGTTTTGCAGATGCAATTCCTTCAGGTTCACCAGAGGGTCAAACATATGACGTGGAATCACCTTCAATTTGTTCTGTTTTAGGGACAAGACCTTTAGATTTTGAAGTCCTCGGAAGGTCCCTGGGTGCAGATTTGTGACACTGTTTTCCTGCAATATGATGGTCCTCAGGCGAGTCAGACCCTAAAACGCTTCCTCTGGAAAAGAAGTCAGCATATTTTTACTCAGGTCTAAGGTTTTTAGGTTTTGAAGAGGAGTAAGGAGGGATGGGGGTAAACAAAATAGCTTGGTTGCTGAAAGTGTTAAGATGAGTAGGTTGTGTGTCTGGTTAAAGGTGTGAGGTTGCACCACCATTATTTTTGCATTATTATCAGTAATGTTCAACACTGCGAGATTCTTATAGAATGTTTCAAAATGACCCGGTTCAAGTGAGATGATGTTAGTACGGGTAATCTCTAGAGATTGTGTATTTGAGGGAATGGGTGATGGAAAATCTGTTATTGTATATCCAGTACAGGAAACCTCGGTTTTATTGCACCTGCAATGATTTGGACATTCAGAAACAACTGCATTTACAGAAAAAATGCAGAAGATTAGAAACTGGACAAGATCCATGAAATCCTGAAAAAGAAGAAGGAACAGTTTATGTATTTACCATAATTTCCGGACTATAAAGCGCACATATATAAGCCGCAGCCACTGAAATTGACAAAGATTTTTATTTTGAACATAAATAAGCCGCACCTGTCTATAAGCCACTTTACACAGGCTTTAACGAAAGACAGTGTCTGTTACACGGTGTAACGGGTGAAATATGTTGTGGCTCCTTTAAGAGCAGAGCGGTATTTTGGGAATAGCCTGCCGCCGCATTTTTCCGCTATTACTGCATGTGTGCAAGACCGAGGAATATGTCCTTATTATTTTCTGATGCTCATTTCTAAGTTTCTTTGACTAACCCGTAACGCTGTTGCCAAGAAAAATGCTTATATGATTTCTTTTGCAACTGGAGTTAGCGAGCTCTCCCATGACCCAGACTCAACGCGTTACAATGGCTTGTATCTAAACAGTAGCCCACCAAGAAAGTCATTGTTCACTGTCTTCCTCCTTCCTTTCACAACTATTTCTCTCAGGAGTTTATCTTTTGGCATCGTCATGCGTTTAAAAATCACCATCGGTGAATCTTTTCTCCCAAAGCCGTGCAGCTCAGAACACAGGTGAAGTGTGTTTTTTTTTTATGCCCAGTTGTTTTCAGCGTGATGAATGATTCTCCTTTCCTGTTGAGAGTCTGAGTGAGCGGCAGGTCAAACGTCAGAGGAACATCATCCATATTTATGATGTGGTGCGGCCCGATTCAGTGGGAGCGCATCTGATTTAATATAAAGAATTTCATTGGTTCAACTGAACCTGTTCGCAATTTCATTGGTCTAATGTTATGGGGTTCAGTTTTTTGGCTTGAAGTTTGTGAAACTGGGAAAAACCCAGGAAAAATCCATAAATAAGCCGCTTCGTTGTTTAAGCCGCGGGGTTCAAAGAGTGGGAAAAAAGTAGCGGCTTATAGTCCAGAAAATATGGTAAACAAATTAATGACAGTTTCTACTCTACATTGATTAAAGTAAATACAGTTTTTATAAATGTATAAGCTATTGACCCTTGTGGAAGCTTTTCATGCAAAGTAGTATTGAAGTGTACCATTCAGTTTGTATTTTAGGAAAAAAAATCAAATCAACTCTTTTTGGCTTTTCATTAACATGTTCCTTGGTGTTGAGGATGTTCAATAGTCCAATACTCAAATACTGTTCAGATCAGATACTCTAAGACTTTTACTCAAGTCATATTTGAAGTGGTGAATTGCAGTGGTGTACATTTGCTGTAATGTTTCTATAATTGTACATTATATAGATATCAACAAAAATGCATATTCTAACTGAGGAAAAAGTTAGGACACCCTACCCCCCGATAGCTTGTGTTACCCCCTTTGGCTGAAATAACTTCAGTGAGATGCTCCTTTTAGATATCTACCAGTCTCTGATATCGGTCTGAGGAAAGTTTGCCCCATTCCTCAACGCAGATTTCTTTTAGTTACGAGATGTTTTGATGCTGAAAATTCTCTTTTCTGGTGTCCAAACCATTATATCTTACACTCATTTGTCCAAAGAACATTATTCCAGAAGTCCTGGTATTTGTCTTCGTTTTTCCTGGCAAACTTAAATCTGGCCTTCATTTTTTTCTTAGAGAGCAAAGGTTTCCCACTTGCACATGTACCATGACATGCACTTTCACATCAACAGTAGCAAGAGCCTGCTGTAGGTACCATCATCACATTTTAAGGTTTTTGGTGACTACTTTAGCATCTTGTGGTCTGCTCTGGGGGTGAGCTTGCTTGGACAGCCAGACCTGGGCATGTTGTCAGTTGTTTTGAATGTCCTCCACTTGTAGACTATTTTACAGACAGTGGAAGGGCTGATATCAAATTCTTTTGAGATCTTTTTAAATCCCTTACCAGATTCATAAGCTGCTACAATCATCTTTCTAAATGCCTCAGACAGCTCTTTCAATCTCACCATGGTGTTCAAGATCATTTCAACAGTCAGGAGCACACCAAACTAAATATCTGAGGTTTAAATAGGGCACCTTAAAGCCTCCTTCAGAAAGCTGAGTAACGATGTTCTAATCATGTGTACTAGATGTGAAACACCTGTGTGTAATTTTAGCCATTTTAAGAGGGAATAAATATGGTACATATTTCAGAAAGTCTAAAAATTATTTTCTTCAGTTTAATTGTTTATATTACTTGAATCTCTCAGTTTTGTTGAAATTGATATTAAATATCGATATTTCCAAATATGTTAAAACAGACAGTATTTCATAGTGTTCAAATTTTTTCACATCACTGTATATCATATATACAATATATATAAATATCCCTTGTTGAAGACTCAAACTGAATAGAACTCAACGCAACACAACACAGTGGGTGATAACTGCAATGACATTCACCCTAAATTAAACAGATATAGATATTTATTAGATTTAGAAACTACATATTTTCCAATAGACTTTGCAAATTAAGAAGGTTAATATGGTCTCCTGTAGGAGCTCCAGCACTTTCATCAATCAGTTTGTATGCCCAAAGATTGTGTGTGATGGAGCTCTATGTTGTTTATGCACCAGCAGGGTTCAGGAGAAACTCTGTCTCATTTCACTGTGTACTACGTCAGATATATTTGGTTCAAATGACAAAAAAAGCTTCTTGACTTGACTTTAAATTCAATACAGCATCTGACAGAAGCTCTTGTACAGTTTTATTCACATTAATGTCATTTCTACACTGAGCAGTTGAGGGGTAGGGGCCTCACTCAAGGGCCCAGCAGTGGAATCAATCGGCGGTGATGAGATTTTAACTCATGACTTTCCAATCTGAACTTCAAGCTACTGTTTTTATTTTATTATGTTAAGTGTATTATGTTATAAAGAGTATATGATGAGAAATAAAGAGTATATGATGAGACAAAGAGTATATGATGAGAAATAAAGAGTATATGATGAGAAATAAAGAGTATTTGATGGGAAATAAAGAGTATTTGACGAGAATAAGAAGTATATGATGAGAAATAAAGAGTATATGATGAGAAATAAAGAGTATATGATGAGAAATAAAGAGTATTTGATGGGAAATAAGGAGTATATGATAAGATTTAAAGAGTATATGATGAGAAAAAAAGAGTATATGATGGGAAATAAAGAGTATTTGACGAGAATAAGGAGTGTATGTTGAGAAATAAAGAGTATATGATGAGAAATAGAGTATATGATGAGATGAGACTGTATTCATCACAATGTGATTTAAATCTGCTTAATATCCTCCATTTCTTCTGTACGCATCTTTACTGTACAGTGTGTAGGACACTTTGCTTTTCTCAGTGTTGCAGATTAACGTGTGTTCAATTCCGATAAATATCAGCATTCACAACAACAAACCAAAGAACAAAACAAAATGTGCACAAAACTCACCTGGAATCGATCATACACGAAAAATAAAAAAAGATAAAAATCCATAAAAAGTGCTGCTATTCCAGCTGTTGCTCAAATGCGAAGTCTGCCAGCTCAGGGGGCGTGGTTAATTAGGGCTTTCCCACAAATGCAGCGTCGATACAATATACAGTATAATCAAATCGAAAAAAATAAATAAAATGACAGCCAAAAGAACACATGACAAACAAGAAGTACACAACAAACAATAAATGGCCTTGTTTCAAACTTTGATAATGTATTGTTAAGGTGGACAAAATACACAAACTATGTATTTGAGTTAAAGTAGAGATACAGTGTAAAATATGACTCCAGTAAAAGTAAAAATGCTCCCAATAAACTTTCACTTAAGGAAAATTACAAAAGTATTTGACTTCAAAGTGATATAATTTATTAAAGCTATAATGTTTATATTGTAATTTTTGACACAAAACTCTTTTACTTAATCAAGTCAGTTTTTGTGTCTGGTAAAAGGTGTGAGTCTGCACCTCTATTATTTTTGCATCAGTAATGTTCAACACTGCAAGAGATCAATCTCTATAGATTGTGTATTTGGGGGAATGGGGAAAGGAAAATCTGTTATTGTATATCCAGTACAGGAAACCTCAGTTTTATTTCACCTGCAATTATTTGGATATTCAGAAAGAACTGCATTTACAGCACAAATGCAGAGGATTAGAAACTGGACAAGATTCATTGAGTCCTGAAAAAGAAGAAGGAACAGATTTTTTTTGTATATATATATATATATATATATATTAAGGCTGTCAAAATCAACATTTTAATTTTATTTTATTGCATGATTAATGCAGCGCATGTTTCTGACCAATTTTATAAGAAAATAAATAAATAAATAAAATTATGTATATATATATATATATATATATATATATATATATATATATATATATATATATATATACTGTATATATATACACAAATAAATATAAAAAATCGCTATTAATACACATTTATCTGTTCTTAATGTACCATAAACTAATACTTTTTAAGTTTGTAAAAGTTTAATCTACATAGAAAAATTTATGCAAGTGCATGTTCATTATTAGTGAAACCAAAATCAACATTGAGCTTGAAGAAAAAATATTCTTGTAAATGTTTTTAAGTAATTATGCTGTTTTAAATTACATAAAATTACCAGGACACCAAACGGAACTTTTGCTATGTTTCCACAGGTACGGTTTTAATTGCCGGATTTGTGCATCATGGTGCATTTACTAAACTAATTGGTAAACTACAGAGGAATAGTGAACAGCAGCTAACAGTAACAGAACTTTTGAATTGAGTAAGAGATCAAAGACTATAATACAATTTCTAAAAAGTACTCAGTTATTTCAGAGTATAGAGACAGGTTATTGTTCTTCATCTTCTTTTGGCTGCACCCATTAGGGGTCCCCACAGTTAACATTCGTCTCCATATGACCATGTTCTCTTCATCTGCCCCTTTCAAATTATCCACCTGCATGTCTTCCTTCACCACATCTATAAACCTCCTCCTTGATCTTCCTCTTTTACTCCTTCCTGGTGGCTCCATCGTCAGCTTTCTCAGCATATACCCCATGTCTCTCCTCTGCACATGTCCAAACCATCTCAATCATACCTCCCTCACCTTGTCTCCAAACCGTCCTACACACGCTGTCCCTCTTTTAAACTCATTTCTAATCCTGTCCATCGTCGTCACTCCCAACGAAAACCTCAACATCTTCAGCTCTGCTACCTCCAGCTCCACTTCCTGTCTTTTACTCAATACCACTGTCTCTAAACCATACAACATCTCAGGTCTCACCACAGTCCTATAAACTTTCCCTTTCACTTTCACAGATACTCTTCAATCACAAATCACTCCTGCTATCACTCTTCTCCACCGACTCCACCCTGCCTGCAACCTTACTGTACGAGCATGTAGGACACTTTAGCTTTTCTCAGGGACGCAGTTGAAGGTGTTCGATTCCCAATAAATGTCAGCATTCATAACAATAACCAAAGAACAATGCAAAGTTTGCAAGAGCCTCACCTGTAATTGAATATACACAAATAAATAAATATAAAAATGAATAAAAAGTGCCGCTAGTCCAACTGTTGTATAGATGCAGAGTCTGCCAGCTCAGGGGGCGTGGTTATGGTTTTCCCACAAATCCGCCCCCAATTGTGTGTAAGCGCATTAGATAAAGTGAGAAACCATAAATACATGGTAGGATCAATAGCGTGATCAATAGCGAGTTTGGGGAGTGTGACTATACGGGTTACAGGACTCACATATGTGCGATTGTGTACCTGAATTTTAACTGTTCTGGTTTGTCCATCGGATCCAGGGAAAGTATTAGTCACTTTACCTACTGGCCAACATGCTCGTGGAAGTTCTGAGTCCACTATGAGTACCACCTGGTCCAGATAGAATGTACATCTTGTGGGGAAAATAATATTGATATCTGTGTGGAGGATGATTACTAAAAACCTTGATAAAGGACATGCTTTAATGACAAATCACACACACTGGGGTCACACGCTGGAAAAGAGAACGTTTTCCACAGCACACAAATGGCTTAAAATTATTTTATTTTAAGAAATATATTTTTTTCCAGGCGAGAAAATGCAGCATCGAAACAATATACAGAACACTCAAATACAAAAAAAATTACAAACAAATGTACACATAACAAACAAGAAGTACACAACAAACAACAAATTACATATAGCTTTTTTTCAAATGTTCATAGTGTATTGTTAAGTTTTTGTAAGTGGTGGCCAAAGTACACAAAACATGTATTTGCGTTAAAGATACAGTGTAAAATATGACTCCAGTAAAAGTAAAAATGCTCCCAATAATCTTTCATTCAAGTAAAAGTACAAAATATTTTTGCCTTCAAATTTAATTAATTATCCAAAGTGCTATGATTTATTATGGATATAATGTTCCTATTAATCATTTCTGACACAAGACTCTTTTGCTTAATTAACTCAGTTTATCTGAAGACTCAACACTTAATTATTGTTTGATATCCATAAAAATGATCATTAGAAAAAAATTATTTTCAACCACTTAAAAAATGGAAATACTTCAGTACAGTACAGATATGTGAAAATGCTACTTATGTACAGGGATGAATTTCATTTACTTTCTTACTGTCCACCCCTGGTAAGACATGACAATATTATATGTGTAATGACAATAAAAAAACAACCAATGCTGAAAGAACGAACGTAGAAAAATAATGTAGTAAAGAGTTTTAGGCGATATTACAGCTACACATTTGGTATAAATGCGAATGCTAACTGCATCCCAGGCCTCCTCACCTCACCTACATCAATACCTGACTTTATTAACACACTTGTGGTGGAATGAATTTCCACAAAATCTAGTGGAACATCTTCCCAAAGAGTGGAGGTTACTATAATAGCATCATAGAGTAAATGTGGAATAATCACATACCAAAATATAATTAACAAACACTAATCTTATTTTCAGGTGTCCACAAATGTGTCTATATAGTGTCTAATGTTGGTGTTACATCTTTTACAGGCAAGAACATGCTCTGGTTGGTTGGGGTGGACTAATAATGTAAGATTGAATGACCAGAAGCAACATTTAAAATTTGAGGAAACAATAATATATATATATATATATATTAGTACTTTCTGGCATTATGACCTCAGACATTGAAATTCTGCCACTTAGGTAAATGTCTTTTCTCCCACTGGGTGCTTGAAACTTCTACCTCATTATTTGAAAATCTTCAATCTAAATCAAAAATCTTACTTTGATGAAATCAACACCTTCAAAAAGCCACAAGTTTATATTTTGACTGTCCACTCGTTTGTTTCTGATCCAGCAAACAGCACAGAGGCCGATAGTCACAATAACTGCAGCACAAACCAAAGCAATAATGATTGTGTTTTCCATCGATCGTCTGTATGGTCTTTGTTCTCTCAGACAGATGTGGTGTGATCTGCAGGTAAGGTGGTAGAGGAGTGTAAAGAAAGAAGAGTAAGTAAATTTTGTATAGGTGTTAGCAAATAATAGTTTTTTCAAGGTTTATAATTCTGCAGTTTGCCAACCAGGAGGGAGTGAAGCACTTGATGCTGGAGGCACTGGGTACTTTATCTTGGTGCTTTACTAGCCAGTCTTGAAAGGGTAAAATTTGACAGGTGCACCTCCAGGGATTTTGAGACAGCACTAGATTTTGAAGGTCAGTTAGTAAGATTAAAAGGTCTTCTGGTAAATAGAGTAGAAAGTTATGTTGAAGCTCCAGTGTTGTTAAGTGAGAGAGACCATAGAGGAGCTTCCCAGGAAAGTTCCGAATCTGGTTGTTACTCAGTGATATTTTAGCCAAATTATTAAGACCTCTAAACACTCCTTCCTCAAGGCTCCTTAGGTTGTTAGTTTGTAAAGAAATTTCTTTCAGCCCAATCAATCCATTGAAGGCACCAGGGGAGATGTATGAGATCTGATTCCTGTTGATCTCTAGAAGGTTTAACTGAGTCAAATTGCTGAACACCTTGTCCTCGATGTGAGTTAACTTATTGTCATTTAGACATAGCTCCTGGAGCAAGGGCATGGGGCCAAAGGTGTTGGGAGACAGTGTGTGCAGCTGGTTGTTGAAAAGTGAGATATTCTGTAGACTAGGCAGGTTCAGGAAGATACCTTTGGGAAGAACAGTTAGCAAATTGTTGGAGAGATAGAGCTCTTTCAGCTTCTTCTGATTGGTGAAAAGTTCAGCAGGTATGCACGTGAGGACATTGTTCTGCAGATGCAATTCCTTCAGGTTCACCAGGTGGTCAAAAATATGACGTGGAATCACCTTCAATTTGTTCTGTTTTAGGGACAAGACCTTAAGACTTCCAAGTCCTCGGAAGGTCCCTGGGTGCAGATTTGTGATGCTGTTTTCCTGCAATATGAGGGTCCCCAGGCGAGTCAGACCCTGAAACGCCTCCTCTGGAATGCAAGTCAGCATATTTTTACTCAGGTCTAAGGTTTTCAGGTTTTGAAGAGGAGTAAGGAGGGATGGGGGTAAAGAACATAGCTTGGTTGCTGAAAGTGTTAAGCTGAGTAGGTTGTGTGTCTGGTCAAAGGTGTGAGGTTGCACCACCCATATTCTTGCATCAGTAATGTTCAACACTGCAAGATTTTTATAGAATGCTTTGAAATGATCAGGTCTAAGTGAGCTGATGCAAGAATGGGTAATCTCTAGAGATTCTGTATTTGAAGGAATGTTTGATGGAAAATCTGTATATCCCGTACAAGAAACCGCGGTTTTATTGCACCTGCAATGATATGGACACCCACAGACAACTGCATTTACAGCAAAAATGCAGAGGATTAGAAACTGGACAAGATCCATGAAGTCCTGAAAAAGAAACAGGAACAGATTTTAGATTTTTGTATTTTAGGAAGAAAAAACACAAATGAATATCATATATACACAATATATCAATGGAATGTTGAAGGCTTTTATTGGTAGACAGGCTAAAATGAAATGCTTGTAAACAAACAGATGTGGTACACCAAGCCTGCTAGTAATTAATTGATTGAAATCCGGATTCTGGCTGAGTGAACCAGAATCTGTGTGATGTGCTGTCCATAATCTTATCATCACACAATTATGAACGGTTGTTTAAATCTGGACAGACTTGCAGGTAAAAAATGTAATCGGTAATGTTTATTAATCTGGGATAGCGCTTCTCAGAAAATGTCACAGTAACAACTGCACTGTTGAATTTTTTATTTTGATTCTGGAGAATTTCTGTTATAATAAATAAGGTAATTTTGAATTTGATGGCTGCAACACATTATAATAAAGTTTGGACGGAGAAACAAAAGGCTGGAGAACTAAATGTTACTATTTTACAACTCATTTTGGTTTATTGGCTGCAAGTCAGTAACATGATTAGATGTAAAAATAAAATAAATAAAAAAATATATATACATATATAATCCCTGACATTATCCCCACCCAGGGGCGGCATCTGATGCCCCAAACCCACCCACGCTTGGTGGGCCAGGGCACTCGGAGGAGGGCCTCGCCATCCGTCCAGGGTAGAAGGAGGCCCAGTTCCTTGCCAATTCCTTGGCTGCTACTGCTGTTTTCGCACTGCATTGTGTTTTTTTACATATACTCATAAACTTCATAGTCTTTTATAGTCCTCTTCGCACAGTATTGTATATTCAATGTATACAGTAGGTTTACTGGTCTGCGCTATTTTGTGTTATGTGTATTGTCCCACACTGTCTTGTGTTGTCTGTCTGTACTGTTTTTTGTCTGCACTGTTTGCACTAGGTTGTTTATTAGTTTATTATGTTTATTAGTTTAGCACCAGGGTTCTGGATGAACGTTCTCTCATTTTTACGGTGTACTGTGTACCACTGTGTATATTAGAAATGACAATAAAAGCCTCTTGACTTGACTTGATTTGTTCACTGAATACTACTGGTTCTTCTGCTTTGTGTCATGATACTGTAATTTTATTTGTTAATTGAAGGTCACTTTTTAAACGATTCACTACTTTGTCTTTTTTGTTTGATCTTTGTTTCGTTCCGGCTCATGTTGATCTTTGTTAATATATTATTGAGGTGTACAATTTGATTTGTATTTTAGAAAACAAAACCTAACAAATCAACTGTTTTCGGCTTTTCACTAACATGTGCCTTTGTGTTGAGAAAGCTGAAGTGTCAAAAAGTCAGAGCCAGACAGTAACGGAGTAAATTTACTTGAGTACAGTACTTAAGTACAATTTTGAGTGATCTGTACTTTACTCGAGTATCATTTTTGGGGCGTACTCATGACTTTACTCAAGTACATTTGAGAGGCAAATATTGTACTCTTTACTCTGCTACATTTCTTCCCATAACCGTAAGTACGCGTTACTTCTAAAAAAAAAAAGGAAAAAATAAAAAATTCAAAAACCCTCAATTTGTTGTTTCCCTCTCAAACGTGATTGGATTGTGCAGGCGCCAATGCTTGGGACAGCCTATCAGCAATCACCTTCAGCTTTGCGCCAAAGTCAACTGCATGATCAGATTTAGATGAGACGAAACCATGGACGAAACAACAGTGGATGAAGACGCAGCAGGTCCATCCCGGGAATGAGCCAACCCGTGGCCACACCTCGCCAGACTATTTGAATTTTCTGAAGAAATTAATGATAATTTTCGCTTCATGTGTTTGCTGTGTTTACCAAAACAGAATTTTATCAACGCCTACAAGAATTCATCCTCCAACTTGCGGAAGCATGTTAAGGTACGTAACATTGAAATAAACCTCCTTACATTTCTTCTAAGAGTCTAGCTACAGAAAAGTGCACTAAATGATTGGCTAGCTGCGATAATGCAGCTTTTTACATTCTCAGTTACATTTGAGTAGTCGAAGCCACATGCACCCGACAATTTGCCATTCAGATGGCTATCTTTGGCCGGACAATAGTTAACATACTGTAAGCCGAGGCAAGCTAATCGTAGTGTAACATAGATAATATTCAAATAAACTGAAGTCCTTTCAGATTCATGTTTTGACATGCCCCTGACAAATAGAGATAGCATATCTTTTCTAGTCTGAGCTCGAGTACGAAACGTCTTTTTTACCATACAATAATGTTAAAGCTTAATTAGTTCTATGCTAGTTGCAAGCAGGGCATTTTCAGTTCACTTATTTCACCAGAGTGAATAACTAGAGCTAGCCCTATTTGGCTTTTTAAAAAAATAACAGTTCAGCTGGCCTAGACAGGATTACAATAGTGTTTGTTGAGTCTTAACCCCTTGAGCGGCAGGGATCACTGGTGATCCCAGATTATTGTTGATCAAAATTAATTACTCGTCAAAACATCACACTCTTATTTGATCTGGACAAACTCAGCATCACAAGAAAGGTTTACGACTCCAGGTTCGATATTTGACCACCGTTTATGATTAAACTGGTTTGCAGTGACATTAATTTCTAAATCTATGCCAGGAGTGCAAAATAATTAATCTGTAACGTTTGTTATTTTGAATAGAAATCACTCAAAAAATATTCATTCTCGTCTTCTCCAGTTTATGTCAAGCAGACGCATTCCCATGAGATAAGTAAACAACTTGATGGATACCTAGCCGCTACAGCTGAAGGAGTGAATACACTGGCCCCCTATCCAGCTGTGCGTAACCTCTCACTAAAGCTCAACACAGCCCTGCCAGCTTCAGCAGCGTGTGAAAGGCTTTTTAGCATAGCAGGTTTGCTTTTCACCCCAAGAAGGGGATCAATTCATTCACAGAATTTTGAGAACCAACTTCTCCTCAAGTTGAACAAGGACTTGATATTTGATTGAATTGAAGTACAGTACACACACACACACACACACACAGAGTTGTCACACATAGATTGTGTGTGTGAGAATGGTGTTATTCAGCTGAAAGTTTTTTCTCCTGCCTTTGCCTGTAAGTCAATGTGAGAGGAAGGGGCTTAATACTGTCACTCAAATGAGCTGAATTTTATTTTTCCTTCTTTGTTTGTTGACCTAAACACAGCTAATTAGCTGATTTTCTTTAATCATTATTATTTTCTCTTCTTTGCTCTATGCTCCGTGTATAATACGGTCAGGTTCAGAGGTGTGTTACAACATTGCTATATCGCCTTCTTTGCTGGTTTAGGTTTATTGATTTGATTGTTTTTTCATCAGAGAAACTCACATTTTCTTTTCTGATATTACACATTAATGTAAGCTGAGCATTTGCTTTGATGTTCTTGAGTAAGCGGTCGGTTTTACATACTCAAGTACTTTTAAAAACAAGTACTTATGTACTTTTACTTACAGTTGTGTTCAAAATTATTCAACCCCCACTGAAATTGATTGTTTTGGTCGGTTTTACATTGATTATGATCATTCAGTCATCCTGCTTACAATTAAATCAAAGAGGCACGTGTAGGTCAGACAAATATAACATAACATTTATAATGAAATAACCACAAATGTCTTTTCTGAGCTCACATCATTATCAGTTTTATTCAACCCCCAAGTGACATTCAATCTTAGTACTTAGTACAACATCCTTTTACAGTAATAACAGCTTTTAAACGTGAAGCATAGCTTGACACAAGTGTCTTGCAGCGATTTACGGGTATCTTCGCCCATTCATCATGGGCAAAAGCCTCCAGTTCAGTCACATTCTTAGGCTTGCGCACTGCAACTGCTTTCTTTAAGTCCCACCAGAGGTTCTCAATCGGATTTAAGTCTGGTGACTGCGATGGCCACTTCAAAATGTTCCAGCCTTTAATCTGCAACCATGCTCTAGTGGACTTGGAGGTATGCTTGGGATCATTGTCCTGTTGAAAGGTCCAACGTCTTCCAAGCCTCAGGTTTGTGACGGACTGCATCACATTGTCATCCAATATCTCCTGGTACTGAAGAGAATTCATGGTACCTTGCACACGCTGAAGCTTCCCAGTACCTGCAGAAGCAAAACAGCCCCAAAGCATGATTGACCCCCCGCCATGCTTCACAGTAGGCAAGGTGTTCTTTTCTTCATAGGCCTTGTTCTTCCTCCTCCAAACATAGCGTTGATCCATGGGCCCAAAACTGGGAGTTCTGGCATGGAGGCCTTCATTACGCAGGGTGCGCCGTATTGTCTGAGCAGAAACTTCAGTACCCACATCTGACAAATCTTTTCTCAGTTCCTCAGCAGTCACACGGGGACTTTTCTCCACTCTACGCTTCAGGTAGCGCACAGCAGTCGAAGTCAGCATCTTCTTTCTGCCACGACCAGGTAGCGTTTCAACAGTGCCCTTTGCCTTGAATTTGCGAATGATGCTTCCTATGGTGTCTCTTGGTATGTTTAACATCTTTGCAATCTTCTTATAGCCATTGCCCTTCCTGTGAAGAGTAATCACCTGTTCTCTTGTCTTCCTGGACCATTCTCTTGACCTCACCATGTTTGTAACCACACCAGTAAATGTCTAGAAGGAGCTGAGTATCACAGTCATTTTAAAGCTGCCTAATTGGTGCTTATTAGGCTTTATTGCTGCTCCCTGATATCCACAGGTGTTTTCAATACCTGATTGAAAACACTTCATTAAACCTCTGTTCTTCAGAGTGGTAGTCTTTAAGGGGTTGAATAATTATGTCAATGAAGAATTCACAAAAGAAACATTTACTACTGTATTACAAAACTAATTGATGTCATTTTAGTTGCATATGGTTCTTTAAGAAGTCCTTGTAGGATTTCATTCTGAATACAATTACAAATGTACACTAAATTCCCTAAAACCATTTACAGCATTGGGGGTTGAATAATTTTGAACACAACTGTAAGTAGACATCTGACTGTAGTACTTTTACTTGTACTTGAGTAAAATTTAGCAAGGGGTACTTTTACTTTTACTCAAGTACTGAAGCTGTGTACTCTGTCCGCCTCTGCAAAAAGTCAAGTACAGTTAAAATCAGATACTAAGACTTTTACTCAAGTCATATTTGACTTAACTTGTAATGGTGTATATTTTGCTGTAAGGTTTCTATACTTTTACTCGAGTATGATTTTCAGGTACTCTTTACACCTCGGATATACAGTCATGTAAAGAAAGTTAGGACACCCCCATTAAATATTAAATTCTTCTTGAGAAATATTCAAATACAAATGTCTAACCTTGTTTAGATTTTTCTCTGGAAAAGAAAGTGATTTGATTGCAGGTAAACCCAAAAATTTTACCTTGTTTTACTTATTAAACAAAAGATATCAACTCCTTGTGAGACACTCCTTGTAGCCATCTAACAGTCTCTGATATCAATCTGAGGAAGGTTTGCCCCATTCCTCAATGCAGAATTCTTTTCCGCTGTGAGATGTTTGAGGTTTTTCTTGTATGTACAGCCTGTTTCAAGTCACCCCACAGCAAATACAGAATGCTGTATTTGGTTTATGCCAAACATGTCCTCTGTTCTGGTGTCCAAATCATTACATTTTAGACTAATTTGTCCAAAAAACATCATTTCAGAAGTCCTGGTCTTTGTCTACGTTCTCTCTGTCTGGCCTTCATTTTTTTCTTAGCGAGCAAAGGTTTCCAACATGCACACATAACATGAAAGGTAAACTTGTGCAGTCCCTTTCTGTTTGTAGAGACATGCACTTTCACATCAACAGTAGCAAAAACCTGCTGTAGGTACCATCATTACATTTTAGGGGTTTTTTTACTACTTTAACATCTTGTGGCTGAACTTGCTTGGACAGCCAGACCTGGGCAGTTGTTTTGAATGTCCTCCACTTGTAGACTATTTTCCAGACAGTGGAAGGGCTGATCTCAAATTCTTTTGAGATCTTTTTAAATCCCTTACCAGACTCATTAACTGCTAAAATCTTCAGCCTCAGACAGCTCTTTCGATACCACCACGTTGTTCATTCTCACTTCAACAGTCAGGAGCACACCAAACTAAATGTCTGAGGTTTAAATACCTCAAACCGCCTTCAGAAAGCTGAGTAACAATGTTCTAATCATGCGTACCTGATGTGATACACCTGTGTGTGATTTTAGCCATTTTAAGAGGGAATAAATGTGGGGATATTTTAATTTATTCTTCACAAGATTTTTTTATTTTTTGTCATTTCTACACTGAGCAGTTTAGGGGTAGGGGCCTCACTCAAGGGCCCAGCAGTGGAATCAATTGGCAGTGCTGGGATTTGAACTCATGACCTTCCAATCTGAATTTTGAGCTACTGTCTTCATTTTATTATATAAAGTGTATTATGTTACTACTTTCATCTTCTAATTTACAAACTAACTAGTACAGTTAAAAAAAAAGGTGTTGCCATAAATACTGTATAGCAAACAGGAAACTAACCTGATTGCACTCAAGTAGTTTCCTTCCCTATGATAACAGACATCAAATCATCTATTTTCAGTCTTTAGTCTGATTTTTATTTTTTTGTTTTCTTCAGAAAGGAATTAAAACTTACTTGGCAAATAATTTCAAAGCAGGTGAGGATATAAATATGTAAATTTAATAAAGCGAAGACAATATGCTAATGATAACATCTGTAATCAAAATCATTTAATTTTCATTTCTCATAAGACTTGGAAGATTTTTAGCACTTAAGGAATTATAGAACACACTTTGTTTTCCCAGGGATTTGAACTCATCATGTACTGATGAAAGGCGCGTGTGGATGCAGGTATTGATTCTGCACGTGCAAATAAAACACACTCACAAGAAGGTGGTGTAGACCAACAAGCATGGAGAAATAAGAGTATATGATGAGATGAGACTGTATTCATCACAATGTGATTTAAATGCGAGTATCAGTGAAAAAGTTGAGAATAAAAGAAGCGCATTTGGCTTTCAGTACCGTAGTCCCTTATTCTGCTCTTATAAAGTTAAAATCATGTTTTGGTGATAAAATACCATTTAATTCTGCTTAATATCCTCCATTTCTTCTGTACACATCTTTACTGTACAGTGTGTAGAGGGTTAGGGTTTCGCTTTCTCTGTGTTGCAGATTAACGTGTGTTCAATTCCGATAAATATCAGCATTCACAACAACAAACCGAAGAACAAAACAAAGTGTGCACGAGACTCACCTGGAATCGATCATCCACGAAAAATAAAAAAAGATAAAAATCAATAAAAAAGTGCCGCTATTCCAGCTGTTGCTCAGATGCGGAGTCTGCCAGCTCAGGGGGCGTGGTTAGGGCTTTCTCACAAAGCCGCCCGCAAATGTGTGTAAGCGCATTAGATAAAGTGAGGAACCATAAATACATTGTAGGATCAATAGCGTGATCATCAGGGAGTTTGGGGAGTGTGACTGTACTGGATACAGGACTCACATCTGTACGATTGTGTACCTGAATTTTAACTGTTCTGGTTTGTCCATCCGGTCCAGGGAAAGTATTAGTCACTTTACCTACTGGCCAACATGCTCGTGGAAGTTCTGGGTCCACTATGAGTACCACCTGGTCCACATTAATATTTTTTCCTTATTGACTATGTTTCTATTTTCTTCATCCGAAAATATTACTTGAATGGTAGATCACTTGTGATGTGTGATGTTGGGTGTAACTGGGTCCCAGTTGGGTGTAATTGGAACACATTCCAGAGTCTTAGCATTTAGGATGCTCTGTTCCTCAGTTAGAACAGCACAGAGTACAGTCTCAGTTACTGTATGATCCCTCAATACTAACTTTAAGGCCTGTTTTACTGATTTAACCTCCTGTTTTTAAGCCCCCTTAACGTAAGTAGCACCAGTGGAGATAAACCTGAATGAAATCTGTTGTTCTGCGAGCTGCTCCCTTAACTGAAGTTCCATGAGTTCATCGGCTGCTCTCATCTCTCTGTCCCCTCCCATAAAGTAGGTACCATTGGACCTGTCTTGGGCCTGTCACATCAACACCCTGGTGAAGAAGCCCAGCAGCGTCTGTACCATCTGAGACGCTTAAGAGACTTTAAACTACCCTCTCAGGTGGTAAGAACCTTTTACACCTGCACCACTGAGAGCGTCTTGATGGGTAGCATTACTTCCTGGTTCAGGAACAGCACCATGAAGGACAGGCGAGTCTTCCAGAGGGTGGTGCGAGCTGAACGTACCATCCACACCGAGCTCCCTAGCCTGCAGAACATCTACAGCACACGGTGCTGGACCAGAGCTAGGAAGATTGTAAAGGATCTCAGGCATCCCAATAATGGACTATTTTCTTAGTTGCTTCCTCTGCTTGAAAGCGAACACAGAGAGAATGAGGAGGAGCTTCTTTGTTTATCCTTAAATTCTATTTATTTTTTAAGCTTAAATGTTAGACAGTCATATAAAGCATTTCACTGCATGTCGTACTCTGTATGTATGTGTATGTGACAAATCAAATTTGATTTGATTTGATTTGATTGTCTGATAGGAGCTTGGATGGTTTACCTCTTCGATCTATGAATCTGTGGAGGGACATTAGGAATGCGTCTGTGTCAAGGCTTTTCAGAAGATTGAGGTGGAGACAACGTGTTGTCAGACATTTAAAAACTATCCCCCATCACTAATTCTTTTACCAATCTTTAAAATGATGTTTGACTGGTTTACACTCAAATTCCAATCACTGAAGGGTGAATTACTTCACTACAGATGTGTACTTAAAACACTCATGCATAAGAAATGCCTACTAACACCCTGGTGGCAGAATGAATCTCGACAAGTCTCCACAAGCACACTACACAATCTAGTGGAACATCTTCCCAGAAGGGTGGAGCTTATTATAACAGGAAATGTTGATTAATGTGGAATGGGATTTTCCATATGGGATGGGCTAAATCATAATAATTACACTTCCTTGATACCAGGGGATTACTGCATACATTATATATTTTTTTCTTTAACAATTTTTTGTTAAAAATCTATATTGTTCAGATAGAATGTACATCGTGGGGGAAAATATGATGAAATCTTGGTGGAGGATGATTACTCAAGAGAAACCTCAATGAGGGAAGTGGTTTAATGATAAATCACACACACTGTGGTCACACACTGGAAAAATGAAGGTTTCCCAAAGCACACAAATTAATCATAATAGTTATATAAAGAAATAGAAAATTTTTCCAGGCAAAAGTGGATGATGGGGCCCAAGAAGGAAATGCAGCAATGATGCAATTTACTGTACACTCAAACATAAAAAATTTTACAAACAAAAGCAACAGTGACACCATGTGGCTGATGCAAACAACGACCATTAAATGTGTCACAACTTGATAATACGGTATACGACAATCTAGAACTTTCCACTAAAATTTACCAAATGAGGTGAAAATGACTTGCGAAAAAATATCTATCTATCAAACATAGTAAAGACACAATATAAGGCAGTTGGTCATAAAGCCTGATCAGTGTATACATGGAGACATAACAAGATCACTGGGATTTGAAAACTGAAATTGTACTGCATTTTGCCACAAGAGGGCGACAAAGACCTTTCAGCTTTACTCTTATGGTCGGATAATTTTTACTGATTGAGTCTTATTTAATTGATTTTGTTCATTTAACGTAAATTTAATTAAACTATTTTATTTTTAAGAGGAGACTCAAACCTGCTCCAGCATGATAATGCCCTGAGTACACACATATGTGCTTTCCATGGGTTGGAGTTGAAGATCTTCTGCCTGAGAGCTCTGACCTCTACTGAACAATCAATGTGAATGTTGACTGCACCCTAGGCCTCCTCACCTCATATACATCATGGACTTTACTAACACTCTTGTAGCACAAATCTCCAAAATCTAGTGGAGCATCTTCCCGGAAGAGTGAAGCTTTTTATAACGATAAATGGAGACTAAGTGCGAAATGTGATGTTCAAAAAACAATCTAAATTCCATGTGCATCTTAAAATCTAACATCATCATCAACTTTATCACTTCTAATGATACTTCCTTGAATTCAGGGGATTACTGTATATACTGCATTTCATTATTGTTCCTTCAGCAGATATTGTTTAGACAGAATGAACATCTTGTGGGAAATAATGTGGAAATCTGGGTGGAAGATGACGAAAGGGAAGAGAAACCTCAATGAAGGAAGTGGTCAAATGACAAATCGCACACTCTGGGTCACACGCTGGAAAAGAGAACGTTTTACACCACACAAGTGAATCATGAGAACTTTATTTTAGGAAATAGAAAATAATTTTAACCAGCTGACCGGCAATAATCAGGCTCAAAGAGGAAAAGCTGCAATGATACAATATACTGCACACTCAAATACAAAGAAGTATTTACAACCAAAAGAACACAAAAAAAAGGAAGTACACAACAAATACTGTTACCTATAGTCATCCAATTAATGATTTATTACAATGGTGTTTAAGGTTTTTGAACAAAAATACTGAAATCGTAAATTTCAGCTGATTATATCTTTTAATATTACAGCTGTTTTGGTGTATTGTTTGGTTTTTGTAAGACATGGCGATATGTGTGATGACTTTCACAGTACATGCACTTATGATAACAAGAATATAAAACTAATGTATATTACAGCTACACTCTATGGACAAACGTATTGGGACACCTGACTTTTCCACTCATGTGGTTCTTCCCCAAACTGTTTCCACCAAGTTGGAGCCACACAATTGTACATGATGCTTGTGGAGGGATTTGGTAGAATAAAATGTTTCTTTTCCTCAAACTAGGAGACCCAAACCCTTTCCAGCATGACATTCCACCCATGCACAAAGCCAGCTCCTTAAACATATGGGTTGGAGTGGAAGATATTGAACTCCAACCCTATTGAACACCTTTGAAATGAATTCATGTTGACTGCACCCCAGGCCTCCTCACCTCATGTACATCTGTACCTGACTTAACTAATACCCTCGTGGCTGAAAGAATCTCCAGAATCTCCACAAATCCCATACCAATCTTATGGTCAGGTATCTACAAACTTTTGTCCATATAGTATTTATTAGTGTCACATATTTCATAGGCAAGCGAATGTTTGTGTGGATTTAAATTGTGAAAAATCCAAAAGCAATGGCTAAAATTATGACACCAAAAAACAAACCCTCAGCAAATAATACACTGTAAATGAGACTATGGTAGAGACGAGAAATCTGGAACTTGAATACTGGTGCCAGTCAAAGTGAAAGAGTAGTGTATTTCAGTTCTCCTTTGACATGACCCTGAAAGTTAGAAGTCATTAGAAGAATGTTTTCCACAGTAGTGAATTCCAAACTGATTACAGAATGTAAGAATGTGGCAACGTTCCAGCAAGAACCTGAAGATGAAAAGAATAATGTAAAAGGAAAGGTGATTGGGCTTTCAAGAGTATAATGGGAAAAGGTGGCTCAGTGGTTCATGTGTTAGACTTTGGATCAGAAGGTTGTGAGATCAAATTCCAGCACCAACAAGCTGCCACTGCTGGGCCCTTGAGCAAGGTCCTTAATCTTTAAATGCTAAACCCATATAGTAGGGTTGTCCATCTTCGTAAATTAGGCCAATGCAAGTCACATCTCGATGCATAGCCAACAATACAATACATTAAAGATATTTATATAAAGCAGCTACTGATAGGATGCGATACGATTCACCCCTTTTACAATGCAGTGCGATCCGATTTAGATTCAATTCAATGCAACATGATGCAATGAAAAAAAGATTATGATGCTATGCAATTTAGGAAAGATAAATATAGTATGCTTTTTTCCCCTTTTTTCGTACAAACAGCAAATCATACATTTACTTAAGTGCCTTCTGACTTCTAGACTTCTAGCACATGACCCTTTTACAAACAGGCCTTTGTAGTGCAAAATAAAATCAAAAGAAAAAGATGAAATAAAACCAGATGTTCTTTTCCTGTTCTGTCTCCAGGAGGTTACAGCTCTACTTCTGCCATGTTAATCTGTATTCTATGTAACTCTCAGTGCACGCCTCGGTTTTCACAATGTTGTGATACGTCATATTCACATAGCAGCAGCAGCGCTGAGAGAACACGCTCCAGAAACAGTTTAGCGACGAGAAATCATCCTACATATGAAATATTGGTCACAAATTATTGTTCACTTTCTATATAATAAAAATATAACACACCTACTAATCATTATAAAGACATAAATCGGTTTTTACAGAAGTAATTATGTTAAAAATGATGCATTGTGATACAAATGGCAACATTTTTTTAAAGCAGTGCATCACATGGGTAACTTTTTGTGAATTGGTGAATCTTACCATTAGATTAGATGAATTAAAATACAGAGAAATAATTAATTAATTGTTTTTGTGAATCATTTGAATGATTTTATTTTTTATTTTTAATACTGAAACTCAGTGCTGATGATTGGTTTGTCTAATATTATTCTGTCCATATACAGTGTGTTATCTTCTGGTCAAGATCATGGATAAAATCATGCCAGAACATGTGAGATTTATTATTTTGGTGGAACAACTGACGCTTTCTCTCTTTCTTCACCAGTTTGGGTAGAATATATTGGTGGTGAATGAGAAGTTGATGATAATAATAGAAATAGAGAAATGGGTGTTATTAAAGTGATGAAATAGTGTATAAAAGACCAGGCACAAACTGTGAATCTGAGAAATTCTGTGGAACTGATTGATTTTTATTTATTTATTTATTTTTTAATAAATCTACCTTCTGGAATTAAGACCACAGACTTTTAAATTCTGGTACTTAGGTACTTGTCTTTTCTGCCACTGGCTTCTTGAAACTTCTACCTCGTTATTTGAATTTCCTGTGCTGAAATTCCCGCTCTTATAATTTACACCCTTAAAAGGTCACTAGTTTATATTTTGACTGCCCCGTCGTTTGTTTCTGAACCAGCAAACAGCACAGAGGCTGATAGTCACAAAAACTGCAGCACAAACCAAAGCAATAATGAGTGTGTGTGTTTTCCATCGATCATCTGTATGGTCTTTGTTCTCCCAGACAGATGTGGTGTGATCTGCAGGTACGGGGGTGGAGGAGTATAAAGACAGAAGAGTAGGAGAAATTTGGGAAGGTTTTAGTAACTGATCATTTTGAAGGTTTAAAATACTGCTGTTCATCAACCAGGAGGGAGTGAAGCACTTGATGCTGGAGGCACTGGGTACTTTATCTTGGTGCTTTACTAGCCAGTCTCGAAAGGGTAAAATTTGATGGTCGCACCTCCAGGGATTTTGAGACAGCACTAGATTTTGCGCGTTGGTTAGCGAAATTAAAAGGTCTTCTGGTAAATAGAGTAGAGAGTTATTTTGAAGCTCCACTGTGGTTAAGTGAGAGAGACCATCAAGAAGCTTTCCAGGAAGGCGCTGAATCTGGTTGTTTCTCAGTGATATGTTAGCCAAAATAGGAAGACCTCTAAACACTCCTTCCTCAAGGCTCGTCAGGTTGTTAGTTTGTAAAGAAATTTCTTTCAGCCCAATCAATCCATTGAAGGCACCAGGGGAGATGTACGAGATCTGGTTCCTGCTGATCACTAGAAGTTTTAACTGAGTCAAACTGCTGAACACGTTGTCCTCGAGGCGAGTTAACTTATTGTCATACAGCCATAGCTCCTGGAGCAAGGGCATTGGGCCGAAGGTGTTGGGAGACAGTGTGTGCAGCTGGTTGTTGAAAAGTGAAATATATTGTAGATTAGGCAAGTTCAGGAAGATACCTTCAGGAAGAACAGTTAGCAAATTGTTTGAGAGGTAAAGCTTTTTCAGCTTCTTCTGACTGGTGAAAAGTTCAGCAGGTATCTGTGTGAGGACATTGTTCTGCAGATGCAAGTCGTTCAGATTCACCAGGTGGTCAAAGATATCACCTGGAATCACCTCCAATTTGTTCTGTTTTAGGGACAAGACCTTTAGACTTCGAAGTCCTCGGAAGGTCCCTGGGTGCAGATTTGTGATGTTGTTTTCCTGCAATATGAGGGTCACTAGGCGAGTCAGACCCTGAAACGCCTCCTCTGGAATAGAAGTCAGCATATTTTTCCTCAGGTTTAAGATTTTCAGGTTTTGAAGAGGAGTAAGGAGGGATGGGGGTAAAGAAGATAGCTTGGTTGCTGAAAGTGTTAAGCTGGTTAAGCTGTGTGTCTGGTTAAAGGTGTGAGGTTGCACCTCCGTTATTCTTGCATCAGTTATGGTCAACACTGCGAGAGTCTCAGAGAATGCATCAAAATGTTCCGGTTCAAGTGAGGTGATGTTAGTACGGGTAATCTCTAGAGACCTTGTATTTGGGGGAATGGGGGATGGAAAATCTGTTATTGTATATCCAGTACAGAAAACCACGGTTTCATTGCACCTGCAATGATTTGGACATTCAGAAACAACTGCATTTACAGCACAAATGCAGAGGATTAGAAACTGGACAAGATCCATGGAGTCCTGAAAAAGAAGAAGGAAGAGATTTAAGTGATTTGTTTGTGCATATTTATATTAATACGCATGAATACAAATTCATTTTAACAGCACTAATTTTATTAACACTCGATTAATGTATCGTGCATTTCTCTTTGACCATTTTTATTGCAAAGAAGCAAAATTAAAACCTTTCTTTATTCAGATATAAAAAAAAAACTCCACTTTAATTTAAATCTCTAACATTTGTTTTAGTTTAATTTCTTAAATACAGCACCAAGATCGGCCATGACGCACAAATCCGGCAATTAAAACCGTCCGTATGGAAACATAGCAAAGGTTTTGTTTGGTGTCCGGATGATTTAATTAATTAGAAAAATCATAATTACTTTAAAACATTTACAAGAATATTTTGTCTTCATGCTCTATGTTGAGTTTGATTTCACTAATAATAAACATACACTTGTATAAAGCATCAATATTTGTCCATGCTCATGTTGATTAGAGTATTAACAACCTGAAAAGTAATAATTGAAGGCAAATTTAGAAAATAATAGATAAAAATGTGCGATTAATAACTTCTAGTTTTACTGAGAATCAAAAATATAAGCAACTTTTACTCTCCACTCAGCTACATTTATGATTCAATAGATGTACTTTTTACTCCACTATATTTTAATTGACAATCACCGATACCAATTATATTGTATAACCCATCTGTTGAAGATGTCGTTAAGGCTCAACACTCCCATAGCATCTGCTCCCTGGCCTCATTTTCAGTCCAAAAAATGCTCGGAAAAAAAAAATTATAATCCGAATACTTTGAAAACCAGTTTTGTTGAAGTTAAATACAACAACTTTTCCTTTTTGAGACTGACAGCTGCATCAAATTGCAGCCAGTGCTGAATATTTGGTTTTACTTCATCTAAAATGATTTGCTTTAATTGTATTTATTAATTAAATACTTATGGTTCTTCTACTTTGTGACATGATGTTGTCATTTTATTTGTTGATTGAAGATCCCTTTTTGAAAGATTGCTTTACTATTTTGTGTTTTTTGTTTGATCTTTGTTTCGTTCTGGCTTGTGTTGATCTTTGTAAATGTAATATTGACGTGCACAATTTGATTTGTATTTTAGGAAAATAAAACTTCACAAATCAACTGTTTTTGGCTTTTCACTAACATGTGCCTTGGTGATGAGGATGCTCAAGAGTCACATACTTAAGTACTGTTCAAATCAGATACTTTTACTCTAGTCATATTGGAATTGGTGACTTTAAACTTGTAATGGTGAACATTTTGCTGTAAGCTAAATATAATATTCTATTCACCTATATTATATACAATAAATATCAATGTCTCTTGTCGGACTCTATATGAAAAACACAAATTGAATAAAACTACACAATGGGTGACAACTGGAATGACTATTTACCCTGATTAAAAAGACATCGATATATTAATTGGATTTACTGTAGAAACTACTTCTTATCTCATAGCATTTTCAGATTGAGAAGGTTAATATGGAGAAAACATTTAACTCATAACAAATGGAAATTCCCTTTCAGGAACTCGAGTTGCGTCGAAACGCTTTGGGAACGCGCCTGAGTGTTCATGCTCTGAATAACGTGTGTAATCAGTCAAAAATTGGACGCTGGCCGTCACCGATGAGGTGACGTCACGACCAGGAGTATAAAACGCATATGAGAGAAGCCAGCGCCAGCTTCTGTGTTTTCAGAAAGCGCTCTGTGTGTTTGTGTGATATTGTTCGTCATATTGTCTGTCAAAAAAAAAAAAAAAAAAAAAAGCGGAGAAATAATGAAAGCAGGCGGAAAAATTAAGCACAGTTTTCGGCCGTGCGTTCCTCCCTGCCCCCGCTATATTACGGGGGGGGGGATTCGCACAGCTTGTGTGTTGCTTGCTTGGGTGCGGAGCATGCGAGATCGGTTCTCGAAGAGGGAGCTGAGTGTGTTCACTGTGCTCGCATGTCTTTGCGCTCGCTCCGCGCTCGCTCGGCTCTGTTCAATGAAATGGGTGCTCTAACTCCTCCGGGTCTGGTCCCGCTCTCGCTGAGGCAGAGCGGCGTGCCAGATCCTGGGGTTCGCAGATGGACCTTGCAGAGGGTTTCGAGACGGGTTTTTCCCTATCTCCAGCCTCACCTGTTCTGTCTAGCGCTCGCTCACAGGATTCGGAAGCACGCCTTTCGGCGGATTCTTCCCCCTACCGCGAGCGCATGCAGCTCCGCCTTTCTTCCTCCGAGGAGGCGGGGCCGCGCGCTGCGATACGGAAGCCGAGGAGCTTACGGAGGTTGTAACGCGTGCCGTTGCCAAGCTCGATATAACTTGGCCGGCTCATGAGCAGGAAGTGCTTTCATCCAGTAAATTAGATGAGCGCTTTCTGACACCTGTGTCACAACCTCCGCGCAGGGGTCTTCCATTTTTTCCCGATCTACACACCGAGGTGTCTAGGTCGTGGGTTAAACCTTACTCGGCCCGCCCCTTCACCCCCACTTCTACTGTGTATTCCCACATATTTGGGCGGAGAGAATATGGTTATGAGGCTATGCCTCAGGTTGAAGAGACACTTGCCACCTATCTTTCTCCCGGAGTCGTCTCTTCCCTTAAGACCCCGACGTTGCCCACAAAGCCCCTACGCAGCACTTCTGCGCTCGTAGGTAAAGCCTATGCTTCAGCAGGTCGGGCTGCTTCTTCCCTGCACACCATGGCGGTGTTGCAGGCATATCAGGCTGACCTGCTGCGTGAGTTGGATGTGGGGGGTGCCGTGGATGGCCAGTTCGATGAGCTGCGCCATACGGCAGATCTGGCTCTCAGGGCCACTAAGGAGACCGCTAGGGCCATTGGCCGGTCTATGGCTGCCCTGGTGTCTACAGAAAGGCACCTGTGGCTCACACTGTCAGACATGTCTGATAGGGACAGGGCCGTGTTACTGGATGCTCCGCTAACTCCTTTTGGCCTTTTCGGCGATTCTGTACATTCGGTGGTCGAGAGGTTTCAGGAAAATAGGAAGCAAGCGGCAGCGTTCCAGCGTTACCTCCGGCGTCCCTGCGGCGCTTTCTTCTCCCTTTCAGAAGCTGCCGCTGGCTTCTCTCATATGCGTTTTATACTCCTGGTCGTGACGTCACCTCATCGGTGATGGCCAGCGTCCAATTTTTGACTGATTACACACATTATTCAGAGCATGAACACTCAGGCGTGTTCCCAAAGCGTTTCGACGCAGCGTCTCGTTCCCTCAGGGAACTAGGGTTACATACACATAACCTAGAAGTTCTATACATGTGCTTTATATTTGAACATTTCCCCTGCACTGCTCTCCTGTAGGAGCTCCAGCACTGTCATTAGTTTGAATGGATGGATGTTGTGTGATGAAGCTCTATGTTGTTTATGCAGCACCAGATTTCTGGAGACATGTCTCATTTCACTGTGTACTACGTCAGCTATGTATGTTTAAAATAACAATAAAAGCTTCTTGACTTGACTCTACATTTAATACAGTATGTAACAGATGCCCTTGTCCAGTTTTATTTAAGTTTATGTCATTTCTACACTGAGCAGGTTAGGATTAAGGGCCTCATTTAAGGGCCCAGCAGTGGAATCAATCAGCAGATTTGAACTTATGACCTTTCAATCTGAACTTCAAGCTACTGTCTTTATTTTATAATGTAAAATGTATTATTACTTATTTCACCTTCCAATTTACAAACTAACTAGTACAGTAAAAAAAAGGGAAAAAAGTTAAGTGTTTCCATGGTAAATACTGTAGAGCAAACAGGAAACTAATCTGATTGCTATCAAGTGCATAGACAGAGCATTTCCTCCATTGTATTTACAGACATCACATCAAACATCTATTTTAAGCCTTCAGTTTAGTTTCGGTATTTTTTTCTTGAAGAAAAGCAATTGTGGATATAAAATACAATATGCTAATGATAACATCTGTAATCAAATTTACAAAAACTGAATTAGTTTCAGATCTGATATGACTTGGAAGATTTTTATCACCTAAGGTTTTATAGGACACGCTTTGTTTTCCCAATGATTTTAACTCATCATGTAATGGTGAAAGGCGGGTGTAGGAATTGATTCTTCAGGTACGCTCAAAACACACTTGCAAGAAACAAGAAGACAAGAAATAACCATTTGATGAGGTGAGACTGTATTCAGGTGATAAGACCATTGACAATGTGATTCGAATGCGAGTGATCAGTGAAAATCCTGAACAAAATAGCTAAAAACCTCATCCTGCTTATTAGCTGAAATCATGTTTTTGTGGTATAATACCATTTAATTCTGCTTAATATCCTTCATTTCAACTAAACAGAACCTTACCTTTGGCAGAAGATTGTTTAAAAATACGTGTTCCTCTCTTCTTTTGTGGAATGCGTCTTTCTTTTTTCCTTAACAAGATAAGTTTCCTCCAGATTCCATCCACACACTCCCACAGTCATTCCCACATCTGTATATCATCAGTGGCAGACTTTTTAAAAGAACCCTCTCGCAGACCCACCCACATCATTTCAAAATGACTCCGGGGAAATTCTGAGTTGGGTCCCTCCCTGTTTCACAGGGCTCTGAAGACATGGATTGGTGAAGGCTGTTATTGGTAAACAGGCTAAAATAAAATGCTTGTAACCAAGCAGATGTGGTACGTCAAGCCTGGAGAGTAATTAAAATCCGGATTCCAGATTTGTAAGTTCTCTGTTGCGAAAGCAGGTCCGAGGCTAAGTGAACTGGGATTAGTGGAAAATTTTATTTTATTTTTTTTATCAGTAATGTCTATTTTAAAAGACAGGAGGTGGTGCTGGAGGTAGCAGAGCTAAAGATGTTGAGGTTTTTGTTGGGAGTGACGAGGATGGACAGGATTAGAAATGAGTTTATTAGAGGGACAGAGCATGTAGGACGTTTTGGAGACAAGGTGAGGGAGGCGAGATTGAGATGGTTTGGACATGTGCAGAGGAGGGACATGCCGTATATCAGTAGGAGAATGCTCCAGGAAGGAGGAAAAGAGGAAGGCCAAGGAGGAGGTTTATGGATGTAGTGAGGTAAGACATGCAGGTAGTTGGTTTGAAAGAGACAGATGTAGAGGACAGGGGGACATGGAGACAGATGATTTGCTGTAGCGCACCCTAATGGGAGAAGCCGAAAGATGAAGAGGAAGAAGTATGTCTTTTTTTTTGTTGTTGTTGTTATTAAAAGGCTTCTGTAAAACTTACTTAATTCTGTAAAAAAAAAAATGCCACAATACCAACTGCATTGTTAAATTCTTGAAAAAAACTTCTACAGCAACAATATGTTTGCTTTGATACCATGTTTTTATACAACCCCAATTTTATAAAAGTTATAATAAAAAAAAAAAGTAATTTTGAATTTGATGACTGCAACACATCTTTAAAAAGTTTGGACGGGGCAACGAAAGGCTGCAAAACTAAGTGTTACTTAAATAGAAAACAGGAACATTTGACAACTAGTTAGATTCATTGGCAGCAGGTCAGTAACATGATTGGATTAAAAAATAAATAAAAAATTAATAAAAACAAAGATGGGCTTGAATAGGACAGAGTAATAGACTTTTGTTAGTATCATGGCAAGCTTTGGGTGTAACTAACTAACTGGTGTAAACTAATAAAAGTATTTCATGATCTTTAATAAATACAGAATTATTATCGTTGGCAAATTGCTGTGGTATAAATGAAATTAAAAAGGTTCTAGTAGAAGAACAATTAGCTTCAGAGTAGCAACAATACAAGTTTGTGGGTTTTATGTTACCAAATACTCTTAATAATCTCTAGCTACTGGTATGGTACATTTTTATGTAGGATGATGCATTTGTAATATATATGGAATGAGTCCTACTGTCAGTACATTGAAAAATTCTTGATCAGGACAGAGGAGTTTAAATTTTGTAGGTTTTCTTTACAATCACATTACATTACATTTATCACATCTGGCAGACACCCTTATCCAGAGCGACTTACAACTGAGCAGTCAAGGGTTAAGGAATATGGTAGTGCTGGGATTTAAAGAGTTTTCTAATCAGAAGTCCAACTTTCAGTCCAAGTCCAGGATCACAAATACAAAATAAATAAATGCCAAAAAAAAGACAAAATTTGGCATAATTCCCTTTAATAAATAAAGAAATGTTATTGTTAAATTGCTGTTAAATTATATGAGTAATACAACAATTTGCTCTAGTAGCAAAGTTGTCAGTTGTCAGATATTGCAAAATATATGCATCCGACAATGATTCAGCTGTCCTACATTCCCGGCCAGTTCAACCAAATCATTTCTGGAAATTATGGAATGATGTGCTCTTCTGCTCTTCCTGGCAGGAGTGTGTGAGAACTGTATGTTATCAGATGATGACGAGGGAGAGCTACACACTTCTGAGTCATGACAGAATCCCAAACAGGAATTTGAGAAGTAAGAAAACAAAACTTTGTACAGAACATCCCACATGCCACAGCACTGTGGAAAGTTTAACTACTAAAAATTAAATACCACAAAAACATTTATCCATTACTGGAAAAAGAAATAATGAGCATGGAGAGAGACGAGTCAGCAAGTCTGATAAGTGGAACCGAAGGGGAAAAAAAACAGGAATCGCATCATTTATAAAAGCCGACAATTCAAAAACATGTAGTCTGTTATGCGGTTAATGGTGGTGTTTATGTCTCTCTGCACCTTCATTGGCTCCTTTTATTGTAGACTACAATAATAAACTATACAGACAAAGGTTTGTGGACACTAGACGACAAGATTGGTATTTGCTTTTTGATTCCACATTTAGTTTATACTTGCTGTTATAATAACCTTCACTCTTCTAGGAAGATGTTCTACTGGATTTTCGAGTGTTCTGGTGGAGATTTGTGCTCATTCAGCCAAAAGGACATTAGCATGGACGTAAATTTCATTTAACAGTAGGGGGGGGACAATAAATATAAAATTTCTCATGAGCAATTTTTGAAGGGGACACCAATAATACAGTCAAATTGTACTTATAAAGACACAGTGTGCCCACAGTGTCCCCACAGTGTCCCCACAGTGAAAAACTTTGCTTTTAACATTATTATTGTAGCATGGCGTCATTATGGTTATTTTCATAATGTTTTTCTCAGATTCAATGACAAAGCAAAACAAGAAATTAAAAAAAGGTTTACATTTGTTACTTAAAATTAATTAAGACACTTAAGAACAGAATAGAAATTGATTATAAAAATACAGTGTGGTCAGTTCGGACGTAGCACAGTGCTCATTTAGTAAATGCACAGATAAACAATATGCTAATTGTGGCTGTTAATGTTAAGTTAACATAGCCCCAAATAAAACACTGCATGGGAAATGGCTTTAGCGTGTTAGTGTCAGTGCACTATGCTACAAGCTATTGTAAACAAGCTAACGTTCACTAGATAAGTCATATTTTAATCGCTAATAGAGCAGAATCATGGAAAATTACATCGCTAATCAGCATCTACTACATTAAAGAGAATCGCTTTATTTAAAGTGAATAAAATACCCTAGTTAATGGAGTTGAACATTAATTGGGCCGCAGACACACACCTGACTCGTGTGTGTAGAGTAGGTGAGATGAACTGGGAAAGCAGGCAGTGGGTCAAACCACTGTGAGGAAGAGGAGGGGGGAATGCAACTGTTTCTAAATGCAGTTTTTGCGTTTGTTTTTTTTACTTACACAATTATTTAGGTATGCATACATATATTTTTCACAATAGAGAGTGCGATATTTTTTAATAATTGTTTGGGAGGGACAATCTTCGGATGGGGGGCCATGTCCCCTCCGTCCCCCCTGGGATTTACGCCCATGGACATAAGTAAAGTCAGATACTGTTGTAGCTGAGGTGAGGAGGCCTGGGGTGTGTTCACATTCTTCCAAATGTGTTCAAAAGTGTTAAGGCTATAGTTTTATTACAGGCTGGTCAAGATCTTTCACTCCAAACAATGTACAGTGCATTGTCATGCTGGAACACATTTATGCATCCTAGTTCAAGTGAAGACAATTGTGTCTTCAATTCACCTACAATCTTTCGTCCGATTTTGTCTTTACAGTGTATCTCAGGATCGCTGTGTCATCTTGACCTTTGCATTTTTTCCTATTTTTTCCTTCACTAAAGCGTATTATGGGGAAGAAATAAGGAAATTTTACCTGACAATTTGGCTGGTTTGTATGATGGGTTATATTCTGTTCAAAGTTTGTTTAAATTCAATAATAATGTTGAGTCATTCTTTAAAACAAATGAATAAAAAAATGCAATATTTAATATTAGCATTGACCAATAATTTAAATCATGAGTTTCGAAAATATACTATGGAATATAAAACTAAAACACTAAAACACTAAAAAACATTTAATATGAGCATCAGCTTCGATATCATCCATATCCTCGTCTTTAAAATGCTTGGTTTCAATTTAAAAAAGAAAATGCATCTCGACCTTATGTTAAACAAAAAATCAAAAGCAAAATTGAGTAAGTAAACAAAGAAGAGTTGCAGGATTTATAAAAGGTGCCTATTTGTTGGACTGGAGGTAAAATATCAGTGTTTAGAATCATATTTCAAGGATTGTAGTTCTACTCTATATTTGTTATAAAATGAAAAATAAAACGGCTGGACAACAGTTCATAATATTTGGTTGAAAATATACAATTATTGTGGGGAGGTGGTAGTTAGTGGTTGAGGCTTTGGACTATGGCTCTGAAGGTTGTGGATTCAAATCCTAGCCACACCAAGCTGGCACTGCTGGGCCCCTGAGCAAGGCCCTTAATCCCAGGTTGCTCAGTTGTATGAATAAGATAACTGTACTTGTACTTGCTTGTGCTTTCCGTAATGTCCTATTAAATATAGTATTTCCTAATACTCTTATTGACCTGCGGTTAGTGCAGAGGTGAACAGTGCATGTGTAACAGGTATAGAAAATACACTGTTAAATATAAGAATTCACACAAAATTGTATTTATCTCATATGGTTACCTGATGTAAAAATGAGCGCTTCCCCTTTAAGAGTTGTGATGCCACATGTGATTTAACTTCCTCTGCTGCTCCCTCCTCTTCCCTTTTGTAATGTTATCTTGTGGAAGAGGTAGGTTTTTCTTTAGTCTCCTGATATTTCATTTATTTTTAATCTTTTGAACTTATATTTTCACTTACATTTATTTTGTATAATGTTATTTTACTTATCTGTGTGGTTAATCGTGTCATCTTATACTTTTGAGTAATAATCTTATCTTTAAGTGTGTGGAAGTAAGAGCACATGGTGATAAATGTACAACGTGTGTATTTTAGAATGAAAAGGGCATTTCCATCTAAAGAGGCTGCTTATTTGTTTCATGTGTCAGGTATGTTTGTTGTATTTTTATTTTTTTTGTTTCCCTTTTGTAATGTTATCTTGTGGAAGAGAATGAAAAGGGCATTTCCATCTAAAGAGGCTGCTTATTTGTTTCATGTGTCAGAAATAAAAATGCTCCTGGAGAAGAATCAAAGCCTGCTGTCCTGTATCTGATTCAGTAAAGTCACAACGCAGAGTCCAGTTATTCCACCGGTGTCGCCGGCTGCATGTAAAGTTTGGCGTCGCGAGTCACCGTTACACGTGGTGCCGTGAACCCTTCGATTTCACGCGATCGGGTTGCTTATCGATCGCCGGAGCTGCTGCTTTGGCGGACTACAGGTGAACTGCGCATTGATTCACGTACATTTGGGGTGTGTTTCAACAATCGCGGTGACTTCAGCTCGCTTCGCCTCGTCACCCGTTTTCGCCTCGTCTTCTGTCTACTACTTAGTGCCCTTAAGACTGTATTGAACGAACGCTGCTTCACGTGAGGTGAGATTACACGTTTGGGGACTTTATTTGTGTGCAGTTTTCTACTTTATTATTTGTGAGTTTATTACATATGTGAAGCATTTGTTTATTTTCTCGCAAGTTTGTTGTTTTGATGCTCTATTTACTTTCTTAACTGCAGATTTTCATTTTACTGTGTTTTCTGGTTATGCTGGAAAATGTTTGAAGACACAATGAGTCAGGATAATTTTAGCCCCGTGAAACGACCTAATGCTGTGTTTTCAGTAGGTAGGGGTAGTGGGGTTGCTGAATATTGTGCTAAGACAGTATCTGAAACTTCACCCAGATGTTTTGGGAGGGGTCGAGTAGTCTTTAATTCAGATATTGACAATGTACACATGCCTGATTCAGCTATTGGTGCTTCTGTGAGCCCAACTGCCTGTTCTACCCCATTTACACGACCAAATGCTGATACTATCGCTCCTGAGTCTTTAGGGAGTATTATTTCTGATTTGGCACAGAAAATTGGTGAGAGCATTTCAGCCAATCTCAGTTTAGCACAACAGCACAGCCAAGAGCAGTCAAAGTCATGTGTGCAGTGTTCAAATGAATGTGTTGATGCTTCTAAATTGAAAGTCATTATCCAACATGATGTCACACCTCCCCCATTCTTTAGAGGTGATCGAAGTGATTTGTTTACTGTGCATGAATGGGAAGACATGATGTACAGTTATTTGAACAGTAAGAAATGCACTGATGACGCTGAGGCCTATGATTTAATTTTGGGTAGATTAGCAGGGAAAGCAAGGGATATAGTCAAAGTGTCTTTGCGCAGTGCCCCAGGGCGAACCACTACAGTGCCCTCTAGCACAATTTTTGATATTCTGAAGCGCAACTTCAGTGAGTTGATGTATTCAAACATGCCTATGGCTGACTTTTATAACACCCTTCCTAAGGCAAATGAGAGTCCAATGGACTACTGGATACGGCTTAATAAGGCTATCGATGTGGCTGATGAGTGCTTACGAGGCGCAACAAGTGCGTTGAGGACCCTGCGGCTGAAGCTGTTATGATGTTTGTCTCTCACTGTCCGGATCCTAGTCTTGCTTTGTCTCTTCAGTTCAAACCTGCTGAACAATGGAGTGCTACCGAGATACAGGAGCGTTTGGACTGCCATCGCAGGAACATGAAAAGAGATTCCGCTAGGAGCCCTCGCTACACACCTGGGTCTGCTTGCCATCAGAACACTGTGACTGTATGTGACGATCCTATACCTAGTTCCACCAAACAGCCTGAACTCTCATCCGGCAGTCACAATATTCAGACGCTCAGCTCAATCCCAACGCTGCTCCTTTCTCTCCCAATACTAATGTGCAGCATCTGGTTGGTATGATGGATAAAGTCCTATCATTATGCACTGCTTCACTGTCATTGTCTAACACTGCATGTCCCAACAGATCCTCAGATTTTAAGTCCAACGTGAGCCAGGCATGTAGAGTGTGTCAGTCCAAAGAGCACACCACATATACTCACTGTATGCGCCAGAGACTTTGTCGTAACTGCCTCAAGCCTGGACACTTTAAGAGTAGTTGCCCCATGGCAGCGAACCTAGAACAACCTTCTCCTAGCACTCAGTTAAACTAGAAAGCCCATGCATGGAGGGGTTAGCATGGGCAGTGGCATATTTCCCTGAAAGCCGAGTCAGACCCACAAGAGATTTTTGTAAATAGTTGCAAACTGCTGCCTCCCAATAAAACAGTGCTGTTTGTAGGTTCTCAGAAAATTGATGGAGCAAGTGATCTGTTCTATGCTCCTGTGACTGTTCATGGCTTGTCGGTACTGAATGGCTTGCTAGATTCTGGTAGTATGGCTTGCACTCTAAGTTCAGAAGGTGAATCCAAGTTACGTACTGATGGTGTCCTCCCACAACCTTCAGTAATTCCAGATAATGTGGTCTTAGTTGGCTGCGCGGCCTTACTACCAAGTCAAGTGTGCTTATGACCTGGAAATCAAAGTTTACGATTTTGAATTCACTGTACCTACCTTAGTAGTGCCTGGTCAGAAGGACGAATTCATTATCGGCAGTAATGTCATCAAATGCATGCTTCAAAAGATGAAAGCTGAAAAGAAGTACTGGGAGCTCATCTCCTGCCAAAACAGTAACTCAGAGTGTGAAGAGTTTCTTGAGCTGTTGACTGGTACTTCCCGTTGGTCTGGTTCCACTCAACCCGATAAACTTGGATCAGTGAAGCTTTGTCAGGCAGTCACTTTACTTCCAAAGTGTGAGCACCTTGTATGGGGAAAGTTACCAGCAAACACACCTATTTCACCGGTAGCACCGTCATCATTGAACCCACTACTTCACGCTCAGCACCTCGCAATGTTCTTGTTGGACGAGTGGTGTCTCCGATGTGGGGTGATCGTTGGGTCCCGATGAAGATTTTAAATACTACCCAGTCTCCAATTACTCTGAGGCGTAATACAAAGCTGGCTGACGTTTCTCCTTGTTTGGCAGTAGAGGATGTTACCATTGCACAAGGTGTGTGCAGACCTCTTGATACAACTGATTCAGCTTTGCCCAAACCAGTTCCACCCATTGACCCTGAGCAGCTTCTGCACAAGTATGGGTTGAATGATATTGATATTGATGGATGCAAGGTTTCAGAGTCATGGAAGAAGGAGCTGACAAATCTCATCGTGTCTTACCGCGATGTTTTCTCCAGAGGCAGACTTGATTGTGGAGAAGCATCAGACTTTGTCCACAGAATTCATTTGTGTGATGATCGTCCGCTTCGCTTACCTTACCGAATCCCTCCGCCCATTACCAGAAGTTGAGAGAGGCCCTATCTGAAATGGAAGAGAAAGGCATTATTAGCAAATCCATCAGCGAATACGCATCTCCTCTGGTCATGGTCTGGAAGAAGGATGGATCTCTTAGAATCTGTACCGACTTTCGCTGGCTTAACGCAAGACGATCAAGGACGCTCATCCTTTGCCCCATCAGGCGGATTGCCTGGCTGCTCTTGGTGGAAATTTTCTCTTCAGCTCTGTAGATTTAACATCAGGATTTTACAACATCCCGCTTCATGTGGCTGACCGACATTACACAGCATTTACAACGCCCATGGGGTTATATGAATATAACCGTCTCCCTCAGGGCCTGTGTAACAGTCCGGCATCCTTTATGCGGATGATGCTTAGCATTTTGGAGATCTTAATTTTCAAGTTTGCTTTGCTATCTTGACGATTTACTGATTTTTGCCCGTTCTGAGCTGGAGGCCTTGCAGCGCTTGGAAGTGGTATTTTCGGTTGAGGGCTAGTAATTTGAAGCTGTCCCAGAAAAGTGTCACTTTCTCAGACGCTCAATCAAGTTTTTGGGCCATGTAATCAGTGGTTCTGGAATTTCCGTAGACGAAGACAAGGTGGCAATCATTTCCGCCTTTCAGAAAAAGGATCTGATGAAAGATGATGGCTTAACACCTTCGCAGAAGAAAGTGAGATCATTTCTGGGCATGGTCCTCTATTACCAAAGCTTCATTCCTGGGTGTTCAAGGATCGCAAAACCATTGTTCAATCTGACGGCTGGTCAAAACGGACTGTGAAAGGTGTAAGTGGTCCGAATCGATCTGGCACTTACCGTGTGCTGTCTCCCCAAGATTGGACTCCTGCCTGTGATGCCGCCTTTGCGGAGTTAAAAGATCTCTTGTTGAAAGTGTGGTGCTTGCTCACCCTGACTTTGAGCGCCATTCATTCTTTGCACTGATGCGTCTCTAGACGGCTTGGGCGCAGTACTTTCTCAAGTTCCCACTGGTGAGGATAAAGCGCGTCCAATAGCCTTTGCCAGCAAGTCTTTGAGCCGCAGCCAAGCCAATTACCCTGCGCATAGGCTAGAATTTTGGCGCTCAAATGGTCCATATGTGACAAGTTCAGCCACTGGCTTAAAGGTCACGAGTTCACTGTATGGACTGATAACAACCCGCTTACATACATCATGACGAAACCTAAACTGGATGCATGCGAGCAGCGCTGGGTTTCAAACTGGCCCCGCATAACTTCCAGATCTGGCACGCCCCGGAAGGTTAAATGTAGTGGCGGATGCGCTCAGTCGTGACCTGCTCAGAAGCCAGTGAGCCAACGACTCCTGTCCGAGCCTTACTCTGAATTGCTGAAACATGTGCACAATGTGCAGGATGATTCTGTGCAGAATGCATTTCATCTTACATGCCAGCCACAGATCCTTGACACCGGGTTCAATCAGAGCTCTGAAAAGGACATCTCCATGGCTGCTGAGGATGTGTCTTCCATCTTGTCGTCTTGTGGTGATTGGGATTTAGGGGCTGTATCCAGAGCAACGTCTTTGGCCGATCACTTGAGTTCATTGGTTCCTGACTGCCACGACAACATTCATGCCTTTTCGTTGCCTGAACTGCAGATTCAGCAGCATGAAGACAAGGTTATTTCAAGGGTAGCCTTCTATGTTAGTAGGAAACGCAGACCTTCCAGGCGTGAGCGTATGAGTGAGGATTTGCGTGTTCTGAGATTCTTGAGACAGTGGGACAAACTCTTTTGCTTAATGACATCCTGTACAGAGTCAAAAGATCCCTGTACTAAGAGAAAGAAGTTTCAGTTTGCCATGCCTGATTCCCTGAAACAACAAGCTCTTGCTGGTGTTCATGACCTGGCCGGTCACCAAGGTCAACCACGTACCCTGTCTTTAGTCCGCCAGAGGTTCTATTGGCCTGGCATGGAACGAGATGTACGTGATTATGTCAAGACTTGTACCCGCTGTGTCCTAAGTAAGACTCCAGAGCCGGCAGCCAGAGCACCATTGGAGAGTATCAAAACCTTTGCCCCATTGGAGCTTGTTTGTATTGATTTCTGGGCCGCTGAAGACAGGCACAATAAATCGGTGGATGTCTTGGTAATCACGGATCATTTCACCAAGCTAGCTCACGCTTTTCCTTGTCGGAACCAATCTGCAAAGAGCGTTGCCAAGAAACTCTGGGATGGCTTCTTCTGCATTTATGGCTTTCCCAACGTATTCATTCCGACCAGGGAGCCAATTTTGAGAGTGAGCTGATAGCGGAGCTCCTTCATCTTGCCGGTGTGGACAAGTCACGAACTTCCCCGTACCATCCAATGGGGAATGGTGGCGCTGAGAGGTTTAACAGAACATTGGGGAGCATGCTGAGATCCCTTCCTCCTGAATCAAAACAGAAGTGGCCACAGTTAGTGCAAACGATGACATTTGTATATAACTGTACTACCCATGAGACAACTGGATTTGCTCCGTTTTATTTGATGTTCGGAGGGTGCCGAGATTACCTGTTGACCTGATGTTTCGAAGTGTCCTTCGTGATGAGTCTACCTGTAATTACCATGATTATGTCCAATCTCTTGTCGGAGATCTACAGTCTGCTATGGTGCTGGCTCAAAAGAACTCTACTGCAGAACAAAAACATCAATCTGATCAATACAATAAGAGAGTTAAAGGTCTTCCCTTGTCAGTTGGTGATCAGGTCCTCCTTGCTAACAAAGGCTGCAGAGGAAAAGAAAGCTTGCCGATAAGTGGGAGCCCACCATGTATTCTGTTGTCTCCTCCAACCCGACCCTGCACATCTATAAAATCCGTGACAGATCTGGTCGTGAGAGAGTGGTGCATCGAAATCTGTTGTTACCAGTTAATTTTCTCCCTATGCCGACTGCTGATTTTGAATCTTCTGTTTGTGGAAGTGTTTGTGTTGATCATTGTTCCACTCCTTCTCAATCTGTATGTGGTCTGGTTGAGTCTACAATACCATTAACTGATGATTTGTCACATGTGGAGTCTCTCTGTCATCTCTCACATGGCTGTTTGTGATGATGATCCTGTTGCTACATGGGTCTCATCTCATTGCTCTCAACCTATTTCTGAAGCATGTGATGATGTATCAGTTGTTAACTTTGACACTGTAACTGATGCCTCTTTCTCTAATGTTCCTGTTTCCAATGAATTACATGACCCAGTGGTTCACCCTGATACTGCCAATCATTATTTTACCAGGTTTGGTAGGGTAATTAGACCCGTTCGCAGATTAATTGAGTCCATGGTTCAATTGGAAACCATACTTGGTATGGAGCCTGGATCTCCTGTTATTCATGTTTAGGTCTGTATTTTTCATTGCGTTGCCTATGATGATGATGTTTACTATATGTTATGTTTAAAACTATATGTTTAAGCAAATGGTCTGAGTGTTTCAAAGTGTAATGGGCACTTTGTCTATGCCTACAACATGTGTGGAGGTTTGGCCAATCTCTTTCACGTTTGTATCCTATGGTTGGGTAACTTTCACGTTGATGTCTGCATTTTTTTTCCTGTCATGTAGGCCGAGTGATTCTTATGACCAGTGCTTTGTGTTTACCTTCATATTTTGTGTAAATTCTGGGGTGAGTGTAACAGGTATAGAAAATACACTGTTAAATATAAGAATTCACACAAAATTGTATTTATCTCATATGGTTACCTGATGTAAAATGAGCGCTTCCCTTTAAGAGTTGTGATGCCACATGTGATTTAACTTCCTCTGCTCCCTCCTCTTCCCTTTTGTAATGTTATCTTGTGGAAGAGGTAGGTTTTTCTTTAGTCTCCTGATATTTCATTTATTTTTAATCTTTTGAACTTATATTTTCACTTACATTTATTTTGTATAATGTTATTTTACTTATCTGTGTGGTTAATCGTGTCATCTTATACTTTTGAGTAATAATCTTATCTTTAAGTGTGTGGAAGTAAGAGCACATGGTGATAAATGTACAACGTGTGTATTTTAGAATGAAAAGGGCATTTCCATCTAAAGAGGCTGCTTATTTGTTTCATGTGTCAGGTATGTTTGTTGTATTTTTATTTTTTTTGTTTCCCCTTTTGTAATGTTATCTTGTGGAAGAGAATGAAAAGGGCATTTCCATCTAAAGAGGCTGCTTATTTGTTTCATGTGTCAGAAATAAAAATGCTCCTGGAGAAGAATCAAAGCCTGCTGTCCTGTATCTGATTCAGTAAAGTCACAACGCAGAGTCCAGTTATTCCACCGGTGTCGCCGGCTGCATGTAAAGTTTGGCGTCGCGAGTCACCGGTTACACATGCGGCTTCAACAGTCTGAGAACAGTTTCCACATTCACACAATCTCACAGGAAGCAGAGATGTTTTGTAAGATTTAACTGTCAGCAGGTTCCATAACCTGTGCATCATTTCCTGTCATTGTCCTTCACTTATTCTTCAAAATGTTAGAAGGATCGAAGGACATAGAAGGACAAATGAGAGACACGCTCTACGGCCAAAGACAGACACAGCAGCTCTTTACAGCAGTATGTGGTTCTTTCTCAAACTGTTAGAACAAACTGGAATGTGCATAATTGTCTTTGGATTACAATTTCCTTTCACTTGGAGATCCAAACCTGTTTTAGCATTACAATGAACCATGATTTGCATTAGGTAGGGTCAGGGTTGGTGATAGGGTTATGGTTAGAGGTAGGGTCAGGGTTGGTAATAGGGTTATGGTTAGAGGTAGTATCAGGGTTGGTAATAGGGTTATGGTTAGAGGTAGGGTCAGGGTTGGTGATAGGGTTATGGTTAGAGGTAGGGTCAGGGTTGGTAATAGGGTTATGGTTAGAGGTAGGGTCAGGGTTGGTGATAAGGTTATAGTTAGAGGTAGTATCAGGGTTGGTGATAAGGTTATAGTTAGAGGTAGTATCAGGGTTGGTAATAGGGTTATGGTTAGAGGTAGGGTCAGGGTTGGTAATAGGGTTATGGTTAGAGGTAGGGTCAGGGTTGGTGATAGGGTTATAGTTAGAGGTAGGGTCAGGGTTGGTAATAGGGTTATGGTTAGAGGTAGGGTCAGGGTTGGTGATAGGGTTATGGTTAGAGGTAGGGTCAGGGTTTTACCATTGGTTTTTACCATTGAGTAAAAAAAGTTTAATCAGTACTTCAACTTTTATCAGAGTATTTTAAAACATGAGTATCTGTACTTCTACTTAAGTAAAGGTTGTGTGTACTTTTGCCACCTCAGGGTCAGGGTTAGTAATAGGGTTATAGTTAGAGGTAGGGTCAGGGTTATTAATAGGGTTGTAGTTAGGGGTAGGGTCAGGGTTGGTAATAGGGTTATGGTTAGAGGTAGGGTCAGGGTTATTAATAGGGTTATGGTTAGAGGTAGGGTCAGGGTTATTAATAGGGTTGTAGTTAGAGGTAGGGTCAGGGTTAGTAATAGGGTTATGGTTAGAGGTAGGGTCAGGGTTAGTGATAGGGTTATGGTTAGAGGTAGGGTCAGGGTTAGTAATAGGGTTATGGTTAGAGGTAGGGTCAGGGTTAGTGATAGGGTTATGGTTAGAGGTAGGGTCAGGGTTAGTAATAGGGTTATGGTTAGAGGTAGGGTCAGGGTTGGTGATAGGGTTATGGTTAGAGGTAGGGTCAGGGTTAGTGATAGGGTTATGGTTAGAGGTAGGGTCAGGGTTGGTGATAGGGTTATGGTTAGAGGTAGTATCAGGGTTGGTAATAGGGTTATGGTTAGAGGTAGGGTCAGGGTTGGTGATAGGGTTATGGTTAGAGGTAGGGTCAGGGTTGGTGATAGGGTTATGGTTAGAGGTAGGTCAGGGTTGGTAATAGGGTTATGGTTAGAGGTAGGGTCAGGGTTGGTGGTAGGGTTATGGTTAGAGGTAGGGTCAGGGTTGGTGATAGGGTTATGGTTAGAGGTAGGGTCAGGGTTGGTGATAGGGTTATGGTTAGAGGTAGGGTCAGGGTTGGTGATAGGGTTATGGTTAGAGGTAGGGTCAGGGTTGGTGATAGGGTTATAGTTAGAGGTAGGGTCAGGGTTGGTAATAGGGTTATGGTTAGAGGTAGGGTCAGGGTTGGTGATAGGGTTATAGTTAGAGGTAGGGTCAGGGTTGGTAATAGGGTTATAGTTAGAGGTAGGGTCAGGGTTGGTAATAGGGTTATGGTTAGAGGTAGGGTCAGGGTTGGTGGTAGGGTTATGGTTAGAGGTAGGGTCAGGGTTGGTGATAGGGTTATAGTTAGAGGTAGGGTCAGGGTTGGTAATAGGGTTATAGTTAGAGGTAGGGTCAGGGTTGGTAATAGGGTTATGGTTAGAGGTAGGGTCAGGGTTGGTAATAGGGTTATAGTTAGAGGTAGGGTTCACTCAGCCAGCACTAAGTCTGTAGGGAATTCACATAATTATCGTACAAATAATAATAATAAAAATAATATTATTGCATCTGCATGCAAGAGGCCAAAAAATAAAGATGTAAATCTAAAATTGTATAGTTTCAGTAATATCCTGTATATTATTATACAATAGTATACACGTATATCCTGTACATACTGGACATAGGATGCTGTATATCAGGAATTAGTTATGGAAAGCTGAGAAAGCTAAAGATGTAAGCACAGTTTCTGACCAGTAGAGGGTCATAGAGCCCAACATTTCCTCCATGCTCGAACAGAACCACTAGATGGATCAGGGTGTGTTTACATCCTTATTCTGTGTAAACCATAATGTAAAACATAACATACCAGAACAAGCAGCATCAAAAAAGCCGGAATATTTCACCTCTGAAATTAGATTTTTTTTTTTTTTACTTTTTTGCCATATATATATATATATTTGAAATCATATTTGAAGTACAATTAAAAATGTATTATATTTGATTAATAATTAATTATTTGCATGAATTAACATTCATTTATATATGTATTTATTACTTGTATTAGCATGATCATTATTGTTATTATATTTGTATGCTAAAGTTTTGATTGATCTTGATTTGTCAAATTCTGCTTTTCATGCTTTTTGTTTTGTTAAAATTCATGTTCACTTTATTCATGTTCAGTAGGGTTGGTGCTCTATAGCAGGAGATCTTCTGCACACATCCAACCCATGTAAAGTATACCTGCATGAAGCTGGTTCTGTGCACAGGGGCACCATCATGCTGGAATGGGTTTGGAACTCCTAGATCCTAGAAGAGAGAGAGAGAGAGAGAGAGAGAGAGAGAGAGAGAGAGAGCAAAACAAACACATACACATTCAGGTTTGTTCATAGTGTTCTTCTTCGCCTGCACAAGCATGTACAAACCTTTTTTTTTTCCCAAAAGCAGTATTTTTAAATCGCCGTAGTGATGGTACAATTAGCGTGAAGCCTTTGGTATCGTTTCTAGCAGGCCAATAATCCAAATAAAATGCAGACTTTGTAGATTAACACAATATGGATTTTCCCCCAGCGTTTATTTCTTTTCTTTTAGCCTCCGTTCACAGACAGAAAGGCAAATCCGGGCTCAAACAAGAGCTTTGTATTGAGACTCTGCATGAGAAATGATGTGGAAGTGGGGACAAGTGTGTCACAAGAACAAAAGCTAGCATTGTTTTGGGGGGGGGGTTGTGTTTTTTCCCCCCGTAATCCTAATTTCATTCTGGAAAAAAAAGAAAAAGTGGGTGCTCATGAGTAGAGGCAAATAGTTAAGCCGGATCAAAAACGGCATTCTTTGGAAATCCGCTGTCTTATTGGGGAGCTTTAGGACTTTAGCATCATGTTTAAATAGTTACATCACTACTCTTCGTTAGATATGCAGTATAAAATAGCCGATATTCTTTTGTTTCCAAGCTTTCATTATTATTCTTCTAACTGCAGTTAATGCTTTATCCCAGTTTGTGTCATCATGGATCCAGTGACTTTAGAGTTCATTCTTAGCAGGATTTAACCTTCCGGCAGAGGAAACCGTGAAACCCAGAGTAAACCTACAAAACTACTTCATTACTTCTTAAAGCTTGCTAGCATGTTTAATATCAGGTGCTAATTTTCAATTGCAAACACCACATGCTAGCACAAATATGCAATTCATCATCACACTCCAACCAGTGGAGGCTGTGCTTTCCACACCCAGGCCTTTAGTGGTGTCCTGTTAGAATCAATCCACCTCTTAATACCATGATGACACCACGGCTCTAAAAACCATCAATGTTTAGAGAAACACAGTAGAATCACACACAGGAATCTCATACAGTGAGAATGAATGTCATCACTAAATGAAGAAACACAATGAACACAAGTCAACACGTCTCCTTTCACTGTAGCCACAACTGCACCTTCCACATACATCATCTCTAACAGAAGCATCGATATTCACCTCATCACATGACCTCAGGTTTTCCCTGGGTTTGCTTCTGTGCATTTCAGTTTTCCTGCGGATTAAAACAAAGGCAAATCATGTGTTTTTGTGCAAGAAAATGCAAAAGTATAACTGGTTAATGAAAAAGCTTAACAACTAAACTTTCAAACTTTTTTAGCGACCTTTCCTTACATTGTCCAGCTTTTCTTGAAAAAGTCCAAATGTCTTTGTAAGTGTATCTGCAATTAAATTTATTTCTTCTCCTCTCTCGGTCATTGTGGAATGAAAAAAACAGCTATTGAATCCACACCAGTATATGTGAGCTTGTTCACTTTGCTACAGATGCAGTTTGTGAGCTCTGACTAGTGCGCTCTTTGAACATCCAATCAAAGGACGTGAAAATGTTTTTTTGGACGCCTGCTAGAGGTCCTTGGAGTTGCCAAATCACAGTCTAATTGGTAAAGCTGCATCTTCAAGCAACACGGAGGGCTCACAGTGATGGCTCAATGCATATAGATACCTTCGATACTGGCAACATGTGATGTGATGGCAGAAATCTGATTGGATAAAAACGCCAATGTGATTGCACCCAAAAAGAATTCTACGAAACGAACAGAATAGACCACCGGGAATAATTTGATACATATTCATGGACAAAAAAATACATGTCAGTGATTCTGAATCATCAGCCGTCGCTGTTTCATTAATTCATTAAAACCATATTATTAATTTGAACCATCAATGTTCAAAACCATGTTATAAGCAGGAAGATTTACAAGGTGACCTCAAAAATCTGAGGAATCTTTGTCACAAATGACAAAACTAATTTCTTCCTCAAACTGCAAACAATTCCAACAGGGTTGGAGCGAAAGATCTCCTGCTATAGAGCTCCAAACCTATTATACACCTTTGGGGTAAACGTGAACATTGACTGCTCCCCAGGCTTCCTCACCTCATCTACATCAGTAACTGACTTTACTAACAGTCTTGTGGCTGAATGAGATCTCACACATCTCCACAAAATGTAGTGGAACATCTTCCCAGAAGAATGTAGGTCATTATAATAGGAAATCGAGACTAAATGTTGAATGGGAAAATGTTCAAAATAAAGCACACACCAATCTAACGGTCAGGTGTCCACCCACTTTTGTCCCTGTAGTGTGTATCCACAGGTAAGCTTTAAATTGCTCCTTCAAGTTTCCAGTTCTGACTATAGTGCTGGAATTACTTTATTTTACAAAGCAGCGTTTTTTTGTGCCTCACACTTCAGAAAGCCGTATGCTGCCGCTGTACCAAATTGTTCATCATGGCCTCGGGACATAATGGACATTATGCTTCTAATTACAGTCCCTGTTATAAATGTTTCCCTCGTGAAGGCCAGGAGTTATGTCTCTATGGCTGACACACACGCAGGGGTCCCCTAACCAGGCCAAAGGAAACACTTTGAGCTCCTCCAAGGTAATCCATTTTTACAGCAGATCCTTAGGGCTGATGGAGCAATTTGGTCGTTTTGGTCACGTTCCAGTTCTTCCTCCTGCGTCAGATGAGAATCAGCGCCGATCAATTGCAGTTTATAGGACAGGTGGTAAATATGGGAAATAGCCCCTCATAACTGGTCATTTTGCTCAGGTTAACACATCTTTCTGCTCAGGTGTGTGTGTGTGTGTGTGTGTGTGAGTTTCTATCATAAAAATATTTTAACACTCTTGATTTACTACTCCCTCCTTCCTTTCTATCATCCTTCTATCCATTTATTTATCAACAAATCCATATCTTTATTATTAATTTCTTATCCTCCATCCATTTCTTCCTTCTTTTCATCCTTACATCTATTTATATCTTTGTCCTTTCTTTCTTCTCTCCATCCTTTATTCCTTTCTTACCTTTTTTCCATCCATCCATCTTTCTTTCTTTCTTTCTTTCTTTCTTTCTTTCTTTCTTTCTTTCTTTCTTTCTTTGTTTTTCGCTTTTCAAAATTTCTATCTTTTTTGCAATTCCTCTCTCCACATTCATATTACTCCATCTCATTTTCTCCTTCCTTTTTTTCTCTTCGTTCCTTTCACTTCTCCCGTCTTTTATACATTCCGTTTTAATCTTTCTCTCTTTCTCTCTCTCTCTCTCTCTCTCTCTTTCTTTCTTTCTTCCCTTCTTCCTTCCCTATCTTTGTACTTCCTTCCTTCCTACCGTCCTTCTGCTAGTCATGGGAACATTTATGTTATCCTTTACAAAAAACAAAACCTACATTCATTCATCTCTGACCTCGTCCTTCATTCCAATGCCTTTTTTCTTTTTTTTTTTTTGTTGATGGTGTCAAGCATCAGATTTTCACCTTAATCTGTTTACAGTAGGCTGTTCAGCAAAGACTGAATGTGAGGAGAAAAAAAAAAACGAGGGAAAGGTGAGTGCCACTGGCGCTTTGGGTTTAAGTGACAGGTAAATTACAAGTTAAGTGGAGTACACCGGCTTTTAACAAGAGGCTTCAGGCTCCTGCAAATCCTCCTTAGTCTCTAATCTGAATACAAAAGCCGGAGGAGGAGGACGGATCAAATTTGACCCCTGAATGAGGCATTTGTTCTCGCTCATGTCCCGCTTCAGCCAGGTTTCCATTCTCTTTGTGTGTGTGTGTTTGTGTGTGTGTTTGTGTGTTTTCTTTTGATTTTAAATAAAAACAATACATTTTGCTTGTTTTTCCCATTTGAGGAATAAAAAGAGAAAGTCAGGGGAATGTCTGGTCTCCTCCCCTCAAGATCTTCTTTTACTGAAGGACTGTTTATTTAATTGGGGATGAAAAGGCAGAACGCGACGCTGCTATCGGCGGCACGGGGAAAACAAATCCGGCCTTCTTCAGCCGTGAGCAGGAGGCTGAAAGCCGAGACAGGCCGTGAGAAAAGCGCTTTTTTCGGCTTGTCAACGTTTTAGAGGCTTAGAGTCAGAGCGATCCAGGCTCAGGACGGAGGAGTCGGGTGTTAGCGAGGCAGACTGACTCCTGATAGAAGGTGTTTGCAGCTCAAGTCGAGCAGAATCGTCCTCGCTCCTGCAAACAGCAGAGAGATAATTGATTCTTGAAAAAAGTTTTCTGTACAGCTACAGGTGGGACTGGATTTCACACACACACGCGCGCACACACACACACACACACACACACACACACACACACACATGGTGTCAGTTAAGTAGTTGCAAGGAATCTGAATGAGGTAAGTCTTCATTGAGGATTAGCATAAAATGTGTGTGTGTGTGTGCGTGTGTGTTTGACATTTTTTACACACACACACACACACACACACACACACACACACACACAACATGCACACAGCCTTACAAAACAGCCTTTCTTTCTTTCTTTCTTTCTTTGTCCCCTTGTTCTTCTTTCCTTCCATCTATTTAGCTTTAACCACTGCATTTTTTTCTTCTGTTCTTTCTTTCTTTTACCATTTACCAATATTTGTTGGGTTACTTTAGTTCTATTTTCTCTATTTTACACTTCTTACACTTTGTTCTTTCTTTCTTTCTTTTTCTTTCTTTCTTTTCAAAATTTCTACCTTTTTTTTTTTTGCACCCTCTCCACATTCATATTACTATGTCTCATTTTCTCCTTCCTTTTTCTCTTTGTTCCTTTCACTTCTACCGTTTTAATCTCTCTCTCACTCTCTCTCTCTCTCTCTCTCTCTCTCTCTCTCTCTTTCTGTGTATGTGTATATATGTGATGTAGAGCAGCTCTGGGATTGTTTCCTCAGCTATAACTCCCGACTGTAATGCAGGTCAGCCCTATGTGAGACACACACACACACACACACACACTCTTAAGTGCAATAAATTTTCATCTCTGCAAGTATCTGAGTGTTTATATATATATATATATATATATATATATATATATATATATATATATATATATATATATATATATATATATATATATATGTGTGTGTGTGTGTGTGTGTGTGTCTACATCAATAATGCACACTCACATGACACATTCACCATCTGACATCATGTTAACACTCTTTCTTTCTTTTTTCTTTCTTTCTTTCTTTCTTTCTTTCTTTCTCTCTTAAATCATCCAGGCCTTTCTTTTCATTTTCTGAAATAATAATCTGCTTCCAGAATCTGATCTTCAAGACAAAAATTAAGCTTTTTTTGGCATCAGAGCTGCATTTCTAAAAAATAAATAAACAATTTATGACCAATTAGATGTTAAGATTCAGCAGTAGAATTCAACAGTGATGTGATAATTGTGTAAATGACAGTGAGGAATTTGAAGCCGACATTATTACAAAAGTAAATGGAAAATAACTGAGAGAGAGAGAGAGAGAGAGAGAGAGAGAGTGAGATAAGAGAGGAATAGAGGAGTGAAGCAGAGGGAGGAGAAACAAAGTGACTGCACCAGTCAATTACTTCATTCCCGTGTTTATGGACTTCGACACTCTCTGAATTGCATCACACATCATCATAAATCATTATTATACCACTGGCAATGTCCTCCAGTACACATTACTTCACTCTCCCTCTCTCTATTACACTTGATATCATGGAGGTGACATCAAAAAAAAAAAAAAGAACACTCATTTGTTTGAACATAAAATGGCCTGGATGTTAATTAGCTAATAGAATTGAGATCCTAAAACTAAACCTTGGAAGAAATGTTTGGAATTCTCTTCTGGATTGTTATAAAGCTTTTATTTTGACTTCATCACAAACTTTCCAAGATGCTGATTTTTGCAGCTAGCAAGATATCTGGAGTTTTAGTGGATCTTTCAACTCTGATTTTTTTTTAGCATTTACAGGCAGTAAGGTCACCCAATAAAACGTTTACAGCAAGGTAGAACATCCTAATACACCGGTTTAGAGATAAACCTCTGAGCATGAAGGGATGGTGCAACATTTCAATGAAATTATGAACACAACCTGATGCAACGTGACGCAACTCTATCCAAAATAGTAGATGATGCGTTTATTTTTCACATATAGAACCCCAATTCCAAAAAAACTTGGGACACTGTGTAAAATGTAAAAACAACCAGAATTCAATGATTTACAAATCTCCTAAACCCTTATTGTATTCACAATAGAAAATAGAACAAATAGAAAGTGTTTAAGAAAATGCACTAGTTTAAGAAATAAATAGGATAATTGGAGCAAGAGGTCTCCAAAAAATTGGGATAAGGCAACAAAAGTCTGGAAAAAGTAAGTGTTATTAATACAAAATTGTTGTAAATTGCAAAACTGTTTAATATCTTATCATTTACAGTACATAATATCATTAAAAAGGATCCGGAGAAATCTCTGTGCACAACGGCAAAAATCAATAATGGATGTAAATTAATATTATACATTTTACATAAATATTACATATTACATTTATTTACATTAGGGCTGTCAAACGAATCGAATATTTAATCACGATTAATGGCATGTGAGTGAACTCGTGATTAATCACAAATAATCGCAAATTTTTATCTGTTCTAAATGTACCTTAAATTAATACTTCAAGTTTTAATATTCTAATCAACATGGACATATTGATGCTTTATGCAAATTTATGTTTATTATTAGTGAAACCAAACTCAACATGGAGCATGAAGACAAAATATTCTTGTAAATGTTTTAAAGTAATTATGTTTTTTTTTATTACATAAATCATCAGGACACCAAAAAGAACCTTTGCTATGTTTCCACACGGACGATTAATGAGGTGATACCGGAGATACTTTCATACGGATTACAATATTCATAGAATATTTGTTTCATTTGTATTTAGTGAGATTCAGGTTGTTTAACTTAAGTCTATGAAGAAAGATGACAGAGATGCCAGAGAGCGCCCCCTGTCTGTTTGATATATTTTACGAAAGTGCAGTGTTTTGTTATTATTGTAATATATACAAGAAGAAATGCCACAAAATTGTCGACCCCGGAGAGTTAATGTGTGCATCATCGACTTTGGTGGTGATTTGAGACTTTGCGCATCAATAAAACCAAACATTAGTGATTAAAAATGTTTTTCAGTGGAATTGGTTTTTTATATATCTGAGTGAAGAAAGGACGTTGTAAATGAACGTGTGTTGCATTGAAGGTTTTAATTTAGCTTCTTTTATATATTTTTTTATATATATTTGTATTAAAAATGGTCAAACAAAAATGCATGCTGCATTAATTATTTATAAATTAAAATAATTAATAAAATTTGTGCCATTAAAATTAATTTGTACCTGACTTTACTAACACCCTTGAAGCTGATGAACACAAATATCCATTTTTACAAAATGTAGTGGAACATCTATCCAGAAAATTAAGTTTATATATATATATATATATATATATATATATATATATATCTTCTTCTTCTTTCGGCTTCTCCCATTAGGGGTCGCCACAGCGGATCATCTGTCTCCATACCACCTTATCCTCTACATCTGCCTTTTTCAAACCAACTACCTGCATGTCTTCCCTCACCACATCCATAAACCTCCTCCACATAATCCAACCTTCTCTCTTCCTCTCATTTTCTCATTCATCAGCTGCTCAAAATACTCCCTCTATCTTCTCAACACACTCTCCTCACTAGTCAACACATTTCCATATCCATCCTTTATTGCTCTAACTTGTAGCACATCCTTCCCATCTCGGTCCCTCTGCCTGGACAATCGCTACAGATCCTTTTCTCCTTCCTTATTGTTCAACCTCTTATACAGCTCCTCATATGCCTTTTCCTTGGCTTTTGCCACATCCCTCTTCACCTGCTGCCGCATCTCCTTGTACTCCTGCCTACTTTTTTCATCACTCTGTTGATCACAATTCTGTTTTGTTAACCTCTTTCTCCTTCATGCTCTCCTGCACTTCCTCATTCCACCACCACGTGTCTTTGTCTTCCTTTTTATTTCCAGATGTCACACCAAGTACTTTTCTAACTGCCTCCCTCATCACTCCTGCAGTAGTTTCCCAATCATCCAGCACCTCTTCACCACCACCGAGCTCCTGTCTAAACTCTTCCCTGAATTTCACACTACACTCTTCCTCCCTTAGTTTTCACCATCTTATTCTTCTTTCAGTTCTCACTATCCTCCTTTTCTTCTTCACCTCCAAAACATCCTACAGACCACCATCCGATGCTGTCTAGCTAAGATGTCTTACTGTGTCCAATCTCCTTCAGGTTGCATCTCCTACATAAAATATAGTCCACCTGTGTGCACCTTCCTCCACTCTTATGCGTCACCCTATGATCCTCCTTCTTCTTAAAATAAGTGTTCACCACTGCCATTTCCATCCTTTTAGCAAAATCTACCACCATCTGCCCTTCCACATTCCTCTTCTTAAGGCCATACCTACCCATAACCTCCTCATCACCTCTGTTCCCTTCACCAACATGCCCATTAAAGTCATCATCCCTTCAACTTCCAGCTTCTTGTTCATCACTCTATCAGAAACTCTCTTCACCTCCACTACACTCTTACTGTTCTCTTCCTTCAGAATCACCCCTACACCATTTCTCTTTCCATCCACACCATAATAGAACAGTTTTAACCTCCAATGTTTCTGGCCTTACTCCCTTTCCACTTGGTCTCCTAAACACACAACATATCTACCTTTCTCCTCTCCATCATATCAGCTACCTCTATCCCTTTACCAGTCATAGTACCAACATTTAAAGTACCAATCCAAACCTCCACTCTCCTACACTTCTCCTTTCCCTGCTGTCTCTGTAGACGTCTTCCTCCTTTCCTTCTCCTCCTTTGATCAACAGTAGCCCAATTTCCACCGGTACCCTGTTGGTAACCCTGGCCTAAACTGATCCGGTATGAAAGTCTGGTTCATATATATAACCTATGATAATTTGTAACAGCCATCACACTGTTTCTCTCTTTTGCTCTGTGTGACAGGTTGCCTGTTGTCTGTGCTGATGACTCGACTCAGTGGCCTGTGACAGGTATGATGTGATGTCTGCTTGCTCGCTGTGTGTGTGTCAAAGCAGAGGAACCGTGTGAGTAAAAAGCTGATGAACTGAACATGAGGGCAAAGTGTGTAGCTGTTATTAATGACACCAATTTCCGTCTATTTTCTGTGTGTGTGTGTGTGTGTGTGTGTGTGTGTGTGTGTGTGTGTGTGTTTGTTTTCCAAAAGGAATACTAATGGTAATCTTAGCACTGTTACGTTCTGCCAGTATCTATATGATTGTTCACATTCACTGGTCAATTTCAGGAGTGCATTAGGTGAAGGAATGAAACACCCCATGTTGTGCTATTAGGGGTAAATAATCTGGAACAAGGTGGTGAAGTTCTTGTTAACCCCTTGAAGATTATAAATGTTTTAGATCAGGTAAAAACTGTAAGAACAGGAGCATGGAGGACGCAGTTTCCACAGCGCTGCATTTTGCTCTCTCTCACCTGGACAATAAAGACACATATGCCAGAATGCTGTCATCCCCTCCAGGTTAATCACCAAACTTGGAGACCTGGGCATTAGCACATCAATCTCCAACTGGCTACTGGACCTTCTAACAAACAGGCCCCAACATGTTCAGGCAGACCACCACTGCTCTTTCACCCTTAACCTTAGCACTCGAGTACCACAAGGCTGTGTGCTGAGTCCTTTTCTCTACTACCTCTTCACCCATGACTGCAGTACAGTATACGGTTTCAACATCATTATTAAGTTTGCAGATGGCATGACAGTGATCAGACTCTTCAAGGGCATTGATTAGTCAGCCTACAATAAGAAGGTGAACCGCCTGGTTGAATGGTGCACTGACAACAGCCTGCTGCTCAACGCCAAAAAGACCAAGGAGCTCATTGTAGACTTTAGGAAGGAGTAAGATGGTGCACACACACACCTATCCATATCAATAGAACGGTTATAGGCCATGTCACCAGCTTCAAGTTCTTGGGGATCCACATCTCTGAAGACCTCTCCTGTCTCCCCTGGACAAAAACAGCTCCAATCTGGTCAAGAGGGCCCACCAGCACCTCTTCTTTCTAAGGGCTCTAAAAAGAACCATCTTACTTCAGACATCCTGGTGAGCTTCTACCGTTGCACCATTGAGAGCATCCTGACCAGCTGGTATGGATACTGTTCTGTGTCAGACCAGAAAGCACTGCAGAGGATGGTGAGAACTGCAAAGATCATTATTGGAACTTCACTTCCAAAGACTTTTGACATTTACAGGCAACGCTATCTCAGGAAAGCTTACAACATCACTAAGATGCTCTCTCACCCTGCCCATAAACTGTTTGCTCTCCTTGGGGGAGGTGCTACAGGAGCCTCCAGACCAAGACAAGCAGGTTCAGGAACAGCTTTTTCCACACAGTTGTTTCTATGCTGAACTCTGCACACCAGTATCACCACCTACCCACTACCCCTCACTGCCACCCTCCCCCCTATCCCAAACACACACACACACACACACACACACACACACACACACACACACACACACACACACACACACTAAACTGAATACTACACACTGCATCACCTTACCCCATGTTGCACTGCTCCTAATACACTTTATACACACTGTAATACTTAAGATTGCACTATTCTAATCCATTGCATATGCTGCAGACACTGTATATAATAACCTTTTTATTGCACTCTCCATATCATTTTGCACATGCATGTAGCTTTCATAAACAATGTATACAGAATTTCCTTCAGTGTATATAATCGCCTCTTAGTGTACAGTATTTATATTCATATGGTTTATTTTATATTGTTTTTCATCTGTCATTATATGTATCTTATATCATATAACATATCCTTACCAAAGTCTACATTCGTAAATATTTTTGCAATGACAATAAAGTTGAATTTTATTTAATCTAATCAGTACTTATCACTCTAAGTTATTTTCTACTATGACTTATGCAATTGTCAGGTTTTCTGGGCTCGCAGCACTCACTTCCGGTTTAGGGGTGTGCAATTCCCGGTTGGTGCCATCTTGCCATTTTTTCCTGTGCCACCTAGTATTTAAGCACACAAAGAACATATACTTAAGGCCAGATTATCTTAAAAGCTTCCTAAGTCCCTGAGAGTACTCTTGTTCTTGTTCTGTTCCCAGTCCTGGTCCTTGGTTTCCGGTCCTTGGTACCTGTTCCGGTTCCTGTTCCTGTTCCCTGTTCCCTACTCCTGATCCTGATCCTGGTCGCTGCTATGCTCTGCCTCTGCACTGGTTTGGACTCTGGACTGTTTTTGGTTTGTGTTTTTGATCTGTTTTCCCGATGTTTGGATTTTGGGACTGTTTGTTGGATTCAGATTTTTGGTTTTCCCTGCATTGCTCTGTCTGCTGGTTTTTCAAATCTGTGTTTTCCCCCATGCCTCTTTCTTATTTAATTTTTACTGCAGAGTAAATACAAGGTGATTTATCATTTTAAAAAGTATGCCAGTCTACAGATGGGGTGTAAAGTATAAAGACAAGGTTAGCCCATAGCCAAATCTGTCATGTTCACTTTGCTAGATGAAGAAATACAACTGTAAGGGTGTTTTGAAAGAGAAAAAGAGCTTCCTGCTTGAGCCAAAGAAATGAAGGAAAATTCAAGGCTTTTTCTCACTTTTGCTCATAAGCTCTATTTGCTTGAGCCATTCTGTGAGGTCCTTCTCACTCTAAAGCCAGATTAATATTTCTTTAAATCCCACTACTTTTATATACATGCCAATCTCTATCTATCCCAACACACACACACACACACACACACACACACACACACACACACACACACACCTCTCGTAGCTGTAATCATCTCAGTTCCTTAATCCCCATCCATTTCTTAGGCAGGAGGCATATTTAGCACACCCTCGAATCTGTCGGAATCCCTGTTGTTTCCTTGTTCAACTCCAGGGTCATTATCATGGTGGAAAATCCTCCCAGACGTTGCTACAGACAACGTATCCTCTTTCTACAGCAGACCGTTAATCTAGACATATGAACGGCTCCATCGATCAACATGAACTTGGTGTTGCAAAATTTCAGTGAAGTATACGCTCTGTCCATTGAACCAACAGTCCTTTATTTCTGATAGCTGTTTATGGTTTTGTTTTTCCTGTTCAGTGGTTGTTGCCTGTCCCTGTTTATTCATCACCTGACCTTATGCCTGTCTCTCGACCATGATTATGTCTAATGTTCAGAATTATGTCTAGTGCTCTCCATAGTCCTTCCATTAATGCTGTTTCTGTTAGGAGATCTAAAGTAATGGAAAGCTTATGGTTGGTCTCAATCAGCGAGTTATACATTTCAAAAGCCGTCTAATTGGCAAAATCATTTCAGTGCAGTAGAAGGTTTACTTCCTAAAAAAATGCAATGATGTACCACAAAAAAAAAACAAGAAGCATCAATATTCATAATGTTCCCTTCCAAGAAGGAGGTGGTAGCTCAACACATGGGACGTTAGACTTGGTGGGAAGTGAAGAAGGTCACAGGTTAAAATCAAAAGCTGTTGCTGGGCACCTGGGTAAAGCCCTTGACCTTTAACTGCTCAGTTGCACAGTAAATCACTCAGGATGAGGGCATTTGCCAAATGCCATAATAAAATGACATGTTTTCTAAAGCCTTTTTAACTGTAATGAATGGTTTCTCTCATGTTTTCTTTCCCCTTTTGAAGTCTCATGGAGTTTTTCCTGGCCAGATCTACCACTTGCTCACTTATAAGCGATAAACCTATAGAAAATAACATAACTTTATATTTTATATCTATTTATCTTTATGAAGCTGCTTTGGGTAAATGTCCATTGTTAAAAGTGCTATACAAATAAAACTTTTTTGATTTAAATTATATTGATTTGAACTGAATTGAATTATAAAATTAAACACTTCCTGTCACAAAAAAGTAATGACTTTGTTAACAGGAACTCCACTTTATCCCACCAGCTTCTTGTTGGTTAGTTTCCTATTACAGCTATTACAGCGTGAAAATAAAAACAACCTCCTATTTCAGCTATTTTATACCAACCGTTTTTACCATGTGTCCTTGTTAGCCTTTTGGACATGCGATATGCACCCTGCCTTGTCATTTTCCTATCTATGACCTTGTGATGTGGGAATCGAACACTCTCGCGGCTTGGGTCCTCCCATCTCAGCCTCCCCAGGGTTAAAGTAATAGAGACAAATTCACCAGAAAAAGTCTGCTAATCTGAGAATATTGGCAGGAGCGAAGGGACTGAGTGGCTTAGGAAGAGCTGCTGAAGCTCATCTCCTCACCTGCAGCTTTGCGACAGGGTGTAAACGTTCATGTGGAGTTTCATTAAAATGACCACATGGCCCTAAAAGCTGTGTTTTGCAGCAGATCGAGCTCTGAGTGCGCAGAGCCGACACACACATATACTGTACACCTCATTGAGGACACTTTTTTCAGGTTAGTATTTATGTCACTTATAAACAGGATATGCATATATAATGTATATCACTACAGTCAAAGTTTGGACACGCCTCCTCCTTCTGTGTTTTTTCTTTCTTTTATAATTTATTTTATAAGAAAACATTACTTCACAAAAAATAACAAGTATAAAAGACTTTATTGGGTCCAGAAACACAAAGGAATGGACATTAGATTAGTGGAATTAGTGAACTGTCCTTTGGTCTTATGAGTCTAAATTCATGATTTATTGTTCTAACCACTGTGTCTTTGTTAGACGTACAGAGGGTGAAGTGACTGTTCCTGAATGCGTGGTTTCCACTGTGAAGCATGGAGGAGGTGGTGTGATGGCGTGGTGGTGCTTTGCTTGTGACACTGTTGGTGTGTGGTAGCTTAGTGGTAAAGGTGCTGGGTTACCGATTGGAAGGTCAGGGGTTCAAGCCCCTGTATCACCAAGCTGCCACTCTTGGGCCCTTGAGCAAAGCCCTTAACCCTCTGTGCTCCAGGGGTGCCGTATCATGGCCGACCCTGTGCTCTGCCCCAACCTCTGAGTGAGTTGGGATATGCAAAGAACAAAGTTCATCGTGCTGTAATGTATGTATATGTGACAAATAATGGCTATTCTAATCTATTCGGGTGATTTAGTAAAATTAAGGGCACATTTACTCAGAAAGTCTACCACAGTATTTTGTAGTAAAATGCCTTCCCATATGGTTTGCACAATTTTTTTTTCCAACAGAACAATGACCCCAAACACACTTAGGTTATTGAAAAGCTATTTGTTTAAGAAGGAGAGTGATAGAGTGCTGCATCATGACCTGGCCTCCACAATCATCTGAACTTGAGATGGATTGAAAGTGAAGGAAAAGCAGCAAACAAATACTCAACAGCTCTGGGAACTAAAGATTTTTCAAAAACTGTTCCAGGTGACTACTTTGTGAATCTAATAACCGAAAGCCAAGAGTGTGCAAAGCTGTCACTAATGCTAAATGTAGCAACTTTAGACATACAAAATTGTATGTTTATGTTTACTAGATAATTCATTACATGTTCTTTAATAGTCTGGATGTGTTCAGTATTATTGTTCATTCAAAATTATTAAAAAACACTGAATAAGAAGGTGTGTCCAAAACCTTGCTGGTACAATATGCAATGTGTTTAAACACATTGAAGAGATAATACACTTTTTTTTTATTTTATGGACACTTGACCATAACATTGAAATGTGTACATTTGACATTTACAGTATAATGAGTTTTACTCTTCTGGTAAGGTTTTCCACTAGATCTTGGGTGTGAGGATACATTTTTTTAAGTCCTAGTCTGAAAAAAATAATAATGCTACCACATTCAAAGACATCTTATACTTTTGTGTGCCTCCATTTGTAGCAACATATTGCTAAAAAAGTGTTACCAAAAGAAAGTGTTATAGAGTGTCAGAGGGTCTCAGAAGTAAAGATGGGTGGAGGTTTAAAAATCAGCGAATTGTGGGACAATTTCAGATCAATTTTCTTTAACATGAAATTGCAAAGGCTTTAAATATCTCCTGATTTATAGTACACAATATCATGAAAATATTCAGATAGTCTGTAAAATCTTTGTGTAACAGAGACAAGGGTGAGAGTCAATATTGGCTTTCCACTGCATTAAAAAATCCATATTGGATGTCAATAAAAAACAGGAATAATTCTGTAAAGAAATCATTGCATGGGTTTAGAAACACCTCCAGAAATCATTGTCTGTAAACTCAAATCAACAAAGACAGGTTAAAACTACTTGCAGAGAAGAAGCCATATGTGAACTTGATCCAGAAACCTGGGCCAAAGCTCATTAAAAATGAACTGTGACATAGTGGAAAACTGTTTTGTAGCCAGACAAATAAATTTCTTTGGAAACTGTGGATGCCACATCCTCCGTACTAAAGAGGAGAGGGACCATTCGGCTTGTTATCAGCCTGCAGTTATGGTTAGTGTTAAATATCTGTTAAATTGGACAACAACGTTCATTACCTGAATAATGTCTTATTTCAGCAATGGTCTTGTTTTTGTTTATATATTTACTGGAAGGAGTCAGTCAGTGTTTGAATATTTAGAAAGTGTGTAGACCTTATAAAGTGGTTAATAAATAGATGGTGAATTGTACTTATTAAATTGGCAACATATTATAGGCATCATCTGATTTGTGTGCAACGTCCAAACCACTCCTTTGTCTTTAATATTCATCGTATTCATTGTTTGGCATTCGGCTGTGTCATATACACATTTAGCAGGACTTTGCTCCATCAGCCTCGCCTCCTTGCCGAAGCCGCTCATTCGTCCATATCCTCGGACCCTGAGGCCACAGACAGCAGCGTGTGCAGATCAATCTTCCTGTGACACTTCATTTAGACTGCGCTAATGTGGACTTAGGCCTCATTACACCTATTGGCAGGTCCTGACAGTCCCGAGACATGCCAGCACTTATCCATCCTCTTGGAAAGCAGCTCATATTTGAATGGACCAGATAAGGCTTATCCAAACTTGCTCACAAAGCTAAATAAGTCATTTGCCTCCCCACCTTCCATCCTATTTTCATTCAACACAGTCATCGTTATTTTCACTTTAATAAAAGCCGTGCGTAGGGACTTTCTTTTCTTTCTTTTTTTTTTTTTGATAGGGATGAGAGGAGTGTAGACTGCTGTTATCAGCTAATGAGAAATCCTCTACATTCTTACGCCATCTAAACTGCACTGTAGGCATCTGAGCTCATATTGATAACACAATAGCGGCTCAGTTCCGTCTTCAGCCTCCCTTTATAAATCACTGAGTTCAACTGAAGAGCTGAGGAGCGCCTATGCACACTTATACACTGTTTCACTACAATATCTACATTAATATTTACAGTATTTGGCAAACACCAAGTGGGACGGTATGCAGAGAGATGTGCTAACACCGGCATATAACAGCTAGCATTGTAACGAGGGACAATAAAGCAGTACAATTTGAGAAAACATGCACTTAGTCAGCTAACACCATTGAATATGCTAATAAGCTAATAAAACCATCTAACAAACTAGCTATACATTTTCACCATAAAATCTGAGGGAAAAATAGTCTATTACAATCACTTAACACAAAAGCAAAGGTGTGTGTGTGTGTGTGTGTGTGTGTGTGTGTGTGTGTGTGTGTGTGTGTGTGTGTGTGTGTGTGTGTGTACGTGATTTGTTCATTTTCTACTGGACTCGCATAAACAAAGCATCGCAAAATGTACGTACAATAGGTTATTTACAGGAAACAGAATTGAGTAGTTCTTCACCTCTTGGATCTTTTAGTACGAGTCGGTCGTTCTATTGTCATGCTATTCAATAAATTACACAGGAAACAGGATTGAGTAGTTCACCTCATGAGTCCTCTGGTCCGAGTCGTTCATTCTTTTGTCACGTGACTACCACAGATTAGGTTTTTTGTTCTGAATCATGGCATTATTGGTACAATAATTATGATTAGTCACATTCACGTCATATTCCAGTGCAATTCTATTACATTGTTACGCTTTTATATGAGCATAAAGTGATAAAACCATGAAAATGTGTGTGATGAATTCACACACACATGCACACACACACACACACACACACACACACACACACATACTCTCTCTATGTATGGGTCGACCCATCGCACTCTGATACTGACCGGGCAACTCTGAGGCACATTGATACCTGCTTTAATGAGCTTTTCACTCGGGAGGAAACTTAATCCCAAACCAAAGCCTCTTCACAGCTCTAAATCTGTATATGTGTGTGTGGGGGTGTGTGTGGGGGTGTTGGGTGGAGTTTAGTATATCTCCAGCCACACATGGCATCATCAGCCCAGGAGATCATTAGTCGGGGTGGGTATTAGCCACCCGCTAGTTTAAAATCTCTACAGCGCCCCCTACTAAACACAGCATCTGTGTTGTGACACACTGTGTTTTACACACTGATCATTTTAACCTACTTATTTTACTTTGAATCAACTTAAACAAATATATATTGTGTGGCTGTTATAATGAACTCCATTCTTTTGGGAAGATGTTCCACTAGAGTTTGTGGAGATTTGTAGAGATTCATTCAGCCACAAGGGTGTTAGTAAAGTCAGGTTGTAGGTGAGGTGAGGAGGCCTGGGGTGCAGTCAACGTTCATCCCAAAGGTGTTCAATAGGGTTGAGGTCAGAGCTCTATAGCAGGAGAGCTTCCATTTCCAACCATGTAAAGTATATATTCATGGAGCTGGCTTTGTGCACAGGGGTATTGTCATGCTGAAACAGGTTTGGATCTCCTAGTTCAAAATAAAGGGAGAAATGTATGATACCAAATGCATCCATAGTCATTTATACTGTATGCCTCAGACTTTGTGCTTAAAGTGAGGAGAAGAACCACATATAGCTGGAGATTCCTCAGTACTTTGTCCATGAACTGTCTATGTGCACATATACAGGATCACAACCTCAGAGAGGGGTTTTGTTAATGTCTGTTGTGTGATTAGTCAAGGAAGCAGACAGCAGAAATGCAAAAAATATGAATGTGGATCATTAACCCAATGCAGCTTTACAAAATTAAACAGATTACATATACACATTTTAAATTTAATAAATTATTATTATTATTATTATTATTATTATTATTATTATTATTAATTATATAAAAAATATTAATAATATTATTATTAATAATAATATTATTTATTATTATTATTATTATTATTAATATTAATATTTCTCACTTAAATGTTTTATGTTGTACTTAGTTATGAAGTTATTAGTTATTACATAGTATATTTTATGGTTATTATATTATTATGATTATTAATATTATTATGATTATTAATTAATAATTCATTATTATTCATTATTTATTATAAATAAACATTATTTTGTATTACAACATTCACAGAAAATTGTGAATATCTATATATAATGTATTTTCTTTTTTATCTAATGAATGGACTATTACATCTCAAGGTTTACATATTAATAATGTTTTATTATAATTATAGATATTTTTATTATTAATTCAAATTTGCATGTATAGATATTGTTGATTTATTATTTAATATTCCTTAACATTTTTATGTTGTATTTTGTTTAATAATTATAATAATAACTATTTTATAATATTTATTATTATTTTTATTATTATAATTATTATTGTAGTTGTTGTTGGTATTATTATTAATTATTTTGTATAAAAATGCTCACTGAAAATGTTTTAATACAAATATAATAAATATTTCTTTATTTTTTTATTAATGGTGCAATTATTACCAGGCTTATTATATCCCAATAATATATAATATTAATGTTATTATTATTATTATTATTATTATTATTATTATTATTATTAATTTATTGTTCTTTATTTCTTACTCTATTATCTGTATCTGGAGATTAAACACACAGACTGAATCAGTCCACCAACTCAATGAAATTTTTGTTACTATGACGTCTCAAATCAGCTTTCAGAAATGTCAAAATTAAGACCCAAATTTACTTATGTTTAAATTTGAGAGTGAATTATAAATCATAAAAAAAAAGCAAACACCAGGAGAGTGAGAAATATTAAGTGTGTGATTATGAGTGATGTCCTTTCTACAGTCTTATAAAGTCAGTTGGATTTGTGCAACCTCCTGAGCAACTCATAAATGAGCTCAATCGGAGTTAAACAGAGCAGCAGTGTGTCTCCCAGTGGCCCAGGACTCTGAATACTGCATGAAATTAAACGATTAATTAGTCTTTATTGAAGGTTTATTAAGTGTGAGCTGTGCTAATGGAATAAAATACTATTGTAAGAACTCTATTATGGATTCGGGGCAATTAGGATTCGAGTTTTTGAGGTGTGTGTGTGTCTCAGTCTTCAGAGGGTGTCTCCTAAACACTCCTTTAGAGAAGACTTAGATACACTTGTCGACTAATTGAATGTGAAATATACACATTGTTGAGAGAGAAGGGCCCCGGGCCCCAGGTTCAGGGGGGAATAATTGGCTTTCTCACTGCCGCTGGCTTTCATGTCATTTAGATGAGGGGTAAATAAGGATGGGCACTAAGAGGATTATTGTGCCATTTAGCTGTGGCCGTATATAGAAGAGGCTGAGGTGGGGGGTGTCCTCACTGTCAGCCCTTATTTCCCTCAAAAGCGATCGGCACGATGGACAATCCCGGATAAATCCCGAATCCCAATCTCAGCGAGGCGACAAAGAGCCCGAATGCAGCCGGTTGATCAGATCCTAAGAGACAGAGGGCAGAGGGATTCAAATAGTCTGAAAAAAAGTCTTTATATTTTTAGTTTACTGTTACTGTTATACCTCAGTACATTTTGCACTTTCCCTTTGCACATCTAAATATATATTTGCACTATTTTTTAAATACCACTTTAAGATTATCTAATATATTTTCTTATATCTTCTCTTCATTTAATTGATTTTCTCTTATTTTATATTTATAGTTCCTTATATCTAATGCACAAATTTCTGAGCATTCGATCAGGTTTACATTTCACTGCAAGTTGTTTTATGCATATAATTGTTTTTTGCGACAAATAAAAATCTTAAGATTTGGCCCAATACTTAATGAAAAATAGAAAGGTAGTGTAATGTATTTCTTATTCACTTTTATTAATAATTATTATTATTATAAACAAACATAAAAAAAACTATTTATTATTATTAATAATATTAATTATTATTATTATCATTTTTATTATTATTATCACAAAAAAAAAGAAAAACAGAATTCAATTGTGATTTCTTACTCTAGAAGGTCTGAAATTCTTTCCCTCTTTTGGATTTCCTATTTTTCCAACATAAATCCGTCATGTCACACTCACAGGGTTAGAGTAAAACTAAAGCGTTTCCAGGTTCACATATACAGAAGTACTGTTATGTTGGCAGTTCTGGTGGTGCTTTATTCTTTTTTACAGCACAGTGAAACTCTTTTTTGTTTATATCTCAGAGATGTTAGAAAGCTGGGGTCATAGCACAGGGTCAGCCATGATACAGTACCTCTGAAGTTCTAAGGTTTTAAGAGCCTTGCTCAAGTGCCCCAAAAGGGGAAACTTGGCCGACCTTTAAATTGGTAACCTAGACAGTAAAGTTTCTAGGCACTGGCAGACTAGGAGGTCACCTAGGGCACAATCAGCTGAGGGGTGCCAGTGAACACCTCCTGCCACAGCCATTCTACAGGAGTTTAATATACAGTATATGGTTACATACTTGAAATCAGGCAATTTGGCAATGATTATTAAATGTGTTTAACCTTTTGGAAACTTGGAAACTTGCAAATGTTGTATGGTGTTGGTGATGGACCACTGGGGTGGTGGCGCATTCTCTATTGTGGGGCCTTAAAGCTCCACTCTAATATACACCTCAGCACCAACCAGGTGAAGCAGCAGTCAGAGTTTTTTTTTTCTGTAGGAGCAACAATAAATTCACATCATAACACTAGACAGAAGATGGCAAACCTCTGAAGATGTCTCATCTCTCCCCTCCATCCTTTCTATCTCTATCTGTCTTCTCGTCTCCACTCATTTCTCCTCTCCTCTCCTACTCCTGCTTGGAAATCTATCCCGGATTCAGCAGCTTTGAAGCGAACGCACTCAATCAATTATGAATGAAATAATCTGCTTATGATATTAAGCGATTTTTTTCCTCTCTCTCTCTGGAGGAAATGCGGGCAGATTAAAAAGCCAGAATCGGTTTCAGCACTATCTAAAGTGACAGCGGGAGAATCACGGGAAGGGACGGGGAGAACGTTAAAATGATTATGTAGATCTGTGTCATCGGCAAATGGCTCTGCAAATCCCGGCTGGATCTGGCGGAGCGAGAGGAACAGATTATTCCTGCTCTTATTTATACACATGGAGGTTCTGAGTGCTGCTGTTTTCACTCTAAATTATTTTACACAGTATTAGAAACTAGTGCGAGTTAATGCAGACACAAAAGTTGGTGGACACCTGAGCATAAGATCGGTAGGTGCTTTTGAACATCTCATTCCAAATTTAGACATTGTTCTTGGAAGATGTTCCACTAAATTTTGGAGTGTGCTTGTGGAGATTTGTGTAAGATTCATTCAGCCACAAGGGTGTTAGTAAAGTTAGCTAGGTGAGGTGAGGAGGGCTGGGGTGCAGTCAGTGTTCACATTCATTCCATAGGTCTTCAGTAGGGTTGGAGCTCTACAGCAAGAGATCTTCGACTCCATCCCATGTAATTTATATCTTTATTAAAATTGTTTGCTTCATTTGAACTAGTAGACCCAAACCTGTTCTAGCATGGGAATATCCCTGTGCACAAAGCCAGCTCCATAAAAATATGCTTTTGTGTTGGCGAGGAAGATCTCCTGCTATAGACCTCAAACATATTCAACACCTTTTGAGAACATTTACATTTATGGTATTTGGCAGATGCCCGTATCCAGAGCAACTTACGATTATCTAACTTATACAACTTGAGCAGTGGAGGGTTAATGGCCCTGCCCAAGGGCCCAGTGGCTGCTTGGTTGTGCTGGGATTTGAAATCATGACCTTCCTATCAAAAGTCCACCACTAACATTCAGGTTTGTGGACAGAAATAAAAATGTGGTTACTAACAGTAGTGGACGAAGTACACAAAGCAGGTACTTGAGTAAAACTAGAGATAATATAACTTTCTTTCAGCTTCTCCTATTAGGGGTCGATACAGCTGATCATCCGCATTTTCGCATATCCCAACTCATCTGGAAGCTGGGGTTAGAGCGCAGGGTCAGCCATGGTACGGCGCCTCTGGAGCTGATAGGGCTAAGTGCCTTGCTCAAGAGCTCAACAGTGGCAGCTTGGCAGTGCTGGGGCTTTAACCGCTGACCTTATGATCAGTAACCCAGAGCCTTACCAACTGGACCACCACTGCCCTAACATCCAGGTTTGTGGACAGAAATAAAAATGTGGTTAATGACAGTGGTGGACGAAGTACACAAAGCATGTACTTGAGTAAAACTAGAGTAACAGTAGGTAAAATATATGTAAAAGTGTTCCTTTAAACTTTCACTTGAGCAAAAGTACAACAGTCTTTGCCTTCAAATTTACTTAAGTATCCAAAGTACTACAATTTATTATGCCTATAATGTTTCTATTATTATTATATATGTTCTATATGTGTGTGAATGAGAGGGAAGGCAGTGGAGTGGTGCGGTTGCAGGGAGAAGAGGTGGAGAAGGTGGAGGAGTTCAGGTACCTGGTATCAACAGTGCAAAGTAATTGAGAGTGTGTTAGAGAAGTGAAGAAAAGAGTGCAGGCAGGGTGGAGTGGGTGGAGAAGAGTGATAGCAGGAGTGATTTGTGATAGAAGAGTATCTGTGAGAGTGAAAGGGAAAGTTTATAGGACTGTGATGAAACCTGAGATGTTGTATGGATTAGAGACAGTGGTATTGAGTAAAAGACAGGAGGTGGAGCTGGAGGTAGCAGAGCTGTTTCTGTTCGGAGAGACGATGATGGACAGGATTAGAAATTAGTTTATTAGAGGGACAGCGCAGGGACAGCGCATTCTGTCCGAGATTACAGGTGACTGAGTGTGTGGAGACTGGATGGGAGGACCCAAAATCAGGATGCGACAGGGGATAAGAAAAATATAGGCTTTAATAAAAAGCAAACTGAGCAATGGGGCAAGGCAAAAACAAAGTCCAATAAAAACAGCAAACAGAACAAGAAAGGGTGGAGCAGACACAAAAACCAGAAGCATAGAACAGGGACCAGGGTTGGGATCCAGAGCAGGCAGGGTGGCAAGAATGATGTCAGGTGCTAGGGAACCGGATAATCTAGCCTCGAGCTATAATCAAGTTGTCCTTTTATACCGGGTAGCGCGGGAAAAACAGCAAGATGGCCGCTGACCCGGAAAAGTGCGCGCCACGACACTGGAAGTGCACGCCTTGTGCCCGAAACATACTGAGAAGAGAATTGAAATAGGGTATATCGGTAGGAGAATGCTGAGGATGGAGCCACTAGGAAGGTGGAAAGATTTCATTAACAAATGAAATAATGAGATGAGTGATAGAGCTGCATAAACACCTTTATCTTTTGCATGTTTTCCCCCTACTTCTTTCCTCTTTTTTCTGAATTGGTCTCCTGAGGTTTTAGACCTTTTTTGTCATCCATGATTTTAATTTGGATTCAGCTCTCCTTACTGACGTTACTTCATGCAACCCCCTGCCTCTCCTTTCGGAGTGTATCAGTGAGGAAACTTCTCCGGGCAGTGAGTGCACACTCCGAGTCCCGACCAGGTTCATTGACATGAGTAAATAATTGATGCGACCATGCAAATGAGCAGTAAAGAAAGAAAAACAATTTTTTTTGTGTGTGTGGATGCTCCATGCCGCTCCTCGGGAGATTCCACCCTGGGTGGCTGCCCATGTTGCCTATACTTAAATTCACCACTGTCAAGCACCAATCAAGTTTAAAACAGAGTGCATGCTCTACCCTGCTTGACCAGTTAAGTTTTTATCCATTCATAAATAAAAAGGAACAACAGATTTTGCAAAATATAACTAAGTAAATAGTAATTTATTTGACTTTGAAATGTAGTGAAGTTAAAGTAAAAGTATCCCCAAAAGGAAATACTTGAGTGATATACAGATACATGAAAAAACTACATAAGTACAGTAACGAATTACATTCGTCACATTCGTTTCGGTTGTACATGAAGTTCTCTGTAACCTAATTAAACACCACAACTGCTTGTGCATCTCAAAACACACAACATGGCAAATTTTGAGGTGGTCGAGCAATAACAGCAGAACACCATGTCAGCCAGTACTAGGAATCTCTAGACAGGTCTTCAAGTCTTTAAGTCTCTGGTCAGGTCTTCATTTCTTGGCTTTCCCAGTTTCATGAACCTGTGAGTGCATAAACTGGCTCAAACACATTCTTTCAGAACCACTGCTGCTATGTGAATTGGTTCCTGTAAAATTCTTATGTAAGGGACGGGTCAAAGATATCCTTTGTGTTGACCCAGCATTATTTTTTTGGTCCATATCCTTATCTACCAGGTATTGGAGTCAGCCCTCCCTTCTATGAGAATTTTAGATGAAGTGCACAATGTATGCGGGGGCTCCATCTATATCGAGGAGGGTGGTGGGTTTTGTCCTAATTCATCATTGTCAGGAGGTGTGTGAGTGGGCTTCAGCAGGGAAACATGAAGGGATGGAGAAAT
>NC_060884.1:32213093-32218093 GCF_014805685.1 Silurus meridionalis | reverse complement strand
TGTATGTTGAGTTATTTTTAGAGGACAATAAATCTGTACTGATATACAGCTGCACATTGACTAAAATTCATTTCTGTAGTATTGTCACTTCAATATTTGCTGAATCTCTTGAAATTGAGTTGAAATCAATTCCAGACCAGGGATTGGTTCTCTGGACTTCTTTAAGGTCCAAAACATCTTTCAGGCAGTGTAAAAAAAATATACAGTATATTAAAATTGTACATTTCTATATTAATTAAGTCTTCAAATTGTAGTTTCTGACTCCTTTTTCCATATTAGTGATCAATGTTTAAACTCATCACAAACTATTTGTATTTTAAAACTTTTTATTTGGAGTACAGCAGCTGTCAGGACTCGTTAGCTTCTGCACTAAAACTGTTGCTATAGATATTTGCTCAAAGTCCTGCAATGATCCTGCACAGTTTTTTTTTTCCTACACCCTCTCATTTTTCCTCTTCTTTTGTTTAGGTAAAGCGAAGGATTAGGGCAGATTTTCTCTCTAAAATAGGAGTGGAGTGTGATGGGGCTTTTATCCCTGAGCGTGGAGAAGGCCACAGAGCCACAGGATTAAAGAACCACAAAGGGTCCTGTTGTGTCCGAGCACAAACTCAACTGCCACTAAATGCAACTGCCAGCTTGAATATGTCAGCAGGGTGGGAAGTTTCCTGAAGCTGAGCTCGGTTAGTTTGTGTGGAAAAAAGAAGACACGGGATCCAACAAAACCAGTTTAAACTTCATCCTATGTGAAATTAACCTGAAACATTGACATTTTTTCTTACATTGCTGCTCCCCTGCCCACTCTCCATGACTTTTATTATACAAGAACCAGGAAACAGGCAGTTTCCTTTTATTTTATTTTTTACTTTTCCCAGTCCTTCCTTCTTTCTTTCTTCCCTTTTTTCTCTTCGTCCTTCCTTTCTTCCCTCTCTCCTTCCTACTGTACTATTTTTTCTTACTTTCTTGTAAGGAGGGATGTGCTGAAGGAGGGTTGTGTGAATGTGCAGTAGGAGGGATGTGTGGATGTGTAGATGTGTTAATGAGTAGATGTATGAAAGGAGGGATGAGTGGAAGAAGGGTTGTGTGGACGGGGGATGTATGGAATGAGGGATGTGTGGAAGGTGGGATGTATGGAATGAGGGATGTTTGAAAGGAGGGATGTGTGGAAGGAGAGATGTGTGAACAGAGGAATGTGTGGAAGGAGCGATGTGTGGAAGGAGGGATGTGTGCAAGGAGGGATGAATGGAATGTGAAATGTGTGGAAGGAGAGATGTGAAATGAGGAATGTGTGGAAGGAGAGATGTGGAAGGAGGGATGATTGGAATGAGAGATGTGGAAGGAGGGTTGTGTGGATGTGTGGAAGGAGGGATGTGGAAGAAGGGGTGTGTGGAAGAAGGGTTTTGGGGAATGAGGCTTGTTTAGAAGAAGGGTTATGTGGAAGGAGAGATGTGTGGATGTGTGGAAGGAGGGATGTTTGGATGTGTGGAAGGAGGGATGTGTAGAATGAGGGATGTGTGGATGTGTGGAAGGAGGATGTTTGGATGTGTGGAAGGAGGGATGTGTAGAATGAGGGATGTGTGGATGTGTGGAAGGAGGGATGTTTGGATGTGTGGAAGGAGGATGTGTAGAATGAGGGATGTGGATGTGTGGAAGGAGGGATGGTTGGATGTGTGGAAGGATGGATGTGTAGAATGAGGGATGTGTGGATGTGGAAGGAGGGATGTTTGGATGTGGAAGGAGGGATGTGTAGAATGAGGATGTGGATGTGTGGAAGGAGGGATGTTTGTATGTGTGGAAGAAGGGATGTGTAGAATGAGGGATGTGTGGATGTGTGGAATGAGGGATGTGTGGATGTGTGGAATGAGGGATGTGTGGATGTGTGGAAGGAGGGATGTGTGGATGTGTGGAAGGAAGGATGTGTAGAATGAGGGATGTGTGGATGTGTGGAATGAGGGATGTGTGGATGTGCGGAAGGAGGGATGTGTAGAATGAGGGATGTGTTATTAGTTAATTAATTATAATTAATAATTAGTGTGTTATTAATTCACTCACTCATTCACTCATTCACTCACTTTCTCCCTTTCTCCCTTACTCACTCATTCTCTTATGCATTTACTCATTCTTTCATTCTCTCACTCATTCACTCACTTCCCCACTTACTTATTCACTGTCTTTAACTTATTCACTCATTCTCTTATTCATTCATTCACTCACTCATTTACTGACTTATTCACTTCTTCTCTCACTCATTACCTCACACTTATTCACTTTCTCACTCATTCATTCACTTATTTACTCTCTCACTCATATACCCATTCATTCACTCACTCATTTATTCACTCTTTCATACTGGGCATCATTTTCTTATCTCGACTCTTTCTTTATTTATCTGTCTCTCTGTCATTTTTATTTTCTGTCTATCTGTGTCTTACTGTCTCTATTTCTTTTTCTTTCTCTCTTTCTTCCTCTATAGTTTTCTTCTTTCTTTCTTTCTTTCTTTCTTTCTTTCTTTCTTTTCTTTCTTTCTTTCTTTCATACTGGGCATGACTCTTTATTCTTTCTTTCCTGCTTCTTCTGTCTCTTCCAAACTCTTTCTTTATGTATCTGTCTCTGTTCCTCATTTTCTCCTTTTTATGCATTTTTCCTCAGCCTTTCTTTCACCATACAGTCTCTTTTTTCTCATTCACTCTCTCATGTTCTCATTCCATTTTTGTCTCTTTTCTTTCTTTCTTTCTTCCTCCATAATGGTCTTCTTTTCCTTACCTTCCTTACTTATTGCTTTGGCTTGTTTTTGGTTGTCTGCTGTTACTTTCTGACCCTGCCTCCTCTCTCTCTCTCTCTCTCTCTCTCTCTCTCTCTCTCTCTCTTTTAGCCCTGGTGTGATTGGTTGTTTGAATGCTGCTGTGCTTTAAAACCCCCTCACCAGCTCTAATGTGGGGGTAAAACTCATTCACACACACATACACACACACACACACACACACACACACACACACACACACACACACACACACACACACACACACTGGCAGCTCCACTCACCTGTACACCTTCATTATCCTCATCATCATCATCATCATGGTGTGTAATATGAAGGTTTAAATCTGGGATCTGTAACAGACGAGTGCAGTCGAGTGGCAGCTTGAGGAGTTTCAGCGCTGCGAGGGAACGAGCCTGCAGGTGAGAATACACACACACACACACACACACACACACACACACACACACACACACACACAAAACTGCAAAATGTACAGTTTGTCACTTGCTGTAAAACCATTAGTGTAAAGTGTAAAAGAAATAGCGACAGAAAAGTTTTTTCCAAACATATAGCAAGAAATGGAATAGAATAGACAGAGAGAGACAGAGAAAAAGAAAGAAAAGTACAGCCAAAAGAGAAAAGAATAAGAAAAAAGACAAAACAGGGACAGGGTCAATGAATAAATAAAGACAGATAAAGGGATGGGGGACACATAAAGGAAAAAAACATGTACAGAAAAAGAGAGATGGTTACTAAAATCAAGAGTCAGGATGAGAGAGAGAGAGAGAGAGAGAGAGAGAGAGAGAGAGAGAGCGAGAGTAGCTAACTTTTGTCTATATTAATGTTAAATCTTGAGAAAGAGAGAGAATTGGACAAGCAGAGAGACATAAAAGAATAAAACATAAAGACATTACATAGATAGATAGATAGATAGATAGATAGATAGATAGATAGATAGATAGATAGATAGATAGAAGTGTACACTTGAGCTGACTCCGACTCCACAAGTTTCATCAAAACCTTACAATCTTTTTTAAAATCCCGTCGCCGTGACGACGTATCTCACGTGTCAATAATCAAAGCATGATATCAGACATTTCACATAACATGAAATAGGATATTAGGTTTTAATCAAAATATTGAACATTCACAGATTTTTTTGTCTGAAATGTTTGAGAAAAAAAAACATTTATTTCTTTTAAACCATATACGAATTGACTAGAAAAATCCTTTTAACCTCAATAATAAAATATAAAGATAAATTATTAAAGTTAAATTCAGCTCATTACAACGACATCAAATAACTGTTTACAATTTATTTACATATAAAACTAAGAACTTTTTTATATAATAAATATAATATATTATATATTCATACACATCAGAATGGGTTTTATTGTCATGTGTGCTCACAAAAAAATGATCTGTTTTCTAGATTAGATGCTTCTAAATACAGGATATAAATTTAGGAGGAAAAAAATTTTTTTCGAAAGGTTTAATGAGCACAACATGAAAATTAGGAAATGGACATATTTTGGAAATTGGAATTCCTTTTATTATTATTATTATTATTATTATTATTATTATTATTATTATCATGATGTTAACATGATAAGAAAAATAAATTAATAATAATAATAATAATAATAATAATAATAATAATAATAATAATAATAATACAGTATGCTTTATATTACACATAAGTAACTAAGTGTATTATTGTTAATATTTTACAACCCTAATAAGGTCGTATTAATTTAATATTTCCCTGACTGTATAAAATGTTTTCTTTATTTCTGTTATTTTCATTTTTGTTTCACTTTTTGGATGTGTGTTAGCTTAACTTTTTCTAAAAGTCTTTGAGGATGTTTACTTGCTGTGTAATATGAAGGAATAAAGAATAGAAAATAAATAATGATTTATAATAGAAGATGATCAGAGCAGAAGGTGGTCGGGGGCGATGCGGATCATCCGCGTGCGGGGTTTGAAGGTGGGGGGTGAAGTGACATACAGGGGTTATAAGTGTTCATTTTGTCCTGTAGATGACGGTGATGTGGTTGTCAGGATGATAAACTGCGTGTTAGATCGTTTCTCTGACTTTCCCCGGCGGCAATCAGAGCTGTAACCTCGAGCTCGGACCCCGGATAATCAGACCGAGATCAGATCCGATAGGCGCGGGGGGGATGGGGGAGGGGGTGTAGGTGATAGTATTTATTTTATTATTATTATTATTATTATTACT